>NW_027098926.1:0-138543 GCF_037042795.1 Molothrus aeneus | reverse complement strand
GGGGGTCTGCAAAGAGTTTGGCAAGAATGAAAGGTAGTTGTCCAAAACTCGTTCTTTTCCAATAGAATAACCATGGAAAAGGCAGGAGAGTGGTAAAGTACTGTTTTCTCTAAGTCTGAAGGCTGCCCACACTGTGCCTGTGTGCTGCAGCTTGCATCTTCGCCTTTGGGAAGCTGCCGCTCGCCGATTCTCCCGGAGGCGAAGAAGCGGCTTCTTCGCACACAGAGCATTGTGGCGAGCGCAGGGAGCTCCTGAGAGCGGTTTGTGCCGAAAGAAGCCCGGGACCGGCACTTAGCTTCGGAGAGCTGCGTATCTGCGTCTTCTGCGTGTCTTGCCGCTCTACACTCAGCAAAAAGCTTTTCCACCATATCTTGCAAGGAGAAACTCTGCCAGGAAAGAAAACATCCAAAATCTTGTTCTAAAGCTTGCACGGGGGTCTGCAAAGAGTTTGGCAAGAATGAAAGGTAGTTGTCCAAAACTCGTTCTTTTCCAATAGAATAACCATGGAAAAGGCAGGAGAGTGGTAAATTACTGTTTTCTCTAAGTCTGAATGCTGCCCACACTGTGCCTGTGTGCTGCAGCTTGCATCTTCGCCTTTGGGAAGCTGCCGCTCGCCGATTCTCCCGGAGGCGAAGAAGCGGCTTCTTCGCACACAGAGCATTGTGGCGAGCGCAGGGAGCTCCTGAGAGCGGTTTGTGCCGAAAGAAGCCCGGGACCGGCACTTAGCTTCGGAGAGCTGCGTATCTGCGTCTTCTGCGTGTCTTGCCGCTCTACACTCAGCAAAAAGCTTTTCCACCATATCTTGCAAGGAGAAACTCTGCCAGGAAAGAAAACATCCAAAATCTTGTTCTAAAGCTTGCACGGGGGTCTGCAAAGAGTTTGGCAAGAATGAAAGGTAGTTGTCCAAAACTCGTTCTTTTCCAATAGAATAACCATGGAAAAGGCAGGAGAGTGGTAAAGTACTGTTTTCTCTAAGTCTGAAGGCTGCCCACACTGTGCCTGTGTGCCGCAGCTTGCATCTTCGCCTTTGGGAAGCTGCCGCTCGCCGATCTCCCGCAGGCGAGAAGCGCTTCTTCGCACAGCAGGAAGCATTGTGGCGAGCGCAGGGAGCTCCTGAGAGCGGTTTGTGCCGAAAGAAGCCCGGGACCGGCACTTAGCTTCGGAGAGCTGCGTATCTGCGTCTTCTGCGTGTCTTGCCGCTCTACACTCAGCAAAAAGCTTTTCCACCATATCTTGCAAGGAGAAACTCTGCCAGGAAAGAAAACATCCAAAATCTTGTTCTAAAGCTTGCACGGGGGTCTGCAAAGAGTTTGGCAAGAATGAAAGGTAGTTGTCCAAAACTCGTTCTTTTCCAATAGAATAACCATGGAAAAGGCAGGAGAGTGGTAAAGTACTGTTTTCTCTAAGTCTGAAGGCTGCCCACACTGTGCCTGTGTGCCGCAGCTTGCATCTTCGCCTTTGGGAAGCTGCCGCTCGCCGATTCTCCCGCAGGCGAAGAAGCGGCTTCTTCGCACACAGAGCATTGTGGCGAGCGCAGGGAGCTCCTGAGAGCGGTTTGTGCCGAAAGAAGCCCGGGACCGGCACTTAGCTTCGGAGAGCTGCGTATCTGCGTCTTCTGCGTGTCTTGCCGCTCTACACTCAGCCAAAAGCTTTTCCACCATATCTTGCAAGGAGAAACTCTGCCAGGAAAGAAAACATCCAAAAACTTGTTCTAAAGCTTGCACGGGGGTCTGCAAAGAGTTTGGCAAGAATGAAAGGTAGTTGTCCAAAACTCGTTCTTTTCCAATAGAATAACCATGGAAAAGGCAGGAGAGTGGTAAAGTACTGTTTTCTCTAAGTCTGAATGGCTGCCCACACTGTGCCTGTGTGCTGCAGCTTGCATCTTCGCCTTTGGGAAGCTGCCGCTCGCCGATTCTCCCGCAGGCGAAGAAGCGGCTTCTTCGCACACATAGCATTGTGGCGAGCGCAGGGAGCTCCTGAGAGCGGTTTGTGCCGAAAGAAGCCCGGGACCGGCACTTAGCTTCGGAGAGCTGCGTATCTGCGTCTTCTGCGTGTCTTGCCGCTCTACACTCAGCAAAAAGCTTTTCCACCATATCTTGCAAGGAGAAACTCTGCCAGGAAAGAAAACATCCAAAATCTTGTTCTAAAGCTTGCACGGGGGTCTGCAAAGAGTTTGGCAAGAATGAAAGGTAGTTGTCCAAAACTCGTTCTTTTCCAATAGAATAACCATGGAAAAGGCAGGAGAGTGGTAAAGTACTGTTTTCTCTAAGTCTGAAGGCTGCCCACACTGTGCCTGTGTGCCGCAGCTTGCATCTTCGCCTTTGGGAAGCTGCCGCTCGCCGATTCTCCCGCAGGCGAAGAAGCGGCTTCTTCGCACACAGAGCATTGTGGCGAGCGCAGGGAGCTCCTGAGAGCGGTTTGTGCCGAAAGAAGCCCGGGACCGGCACTTAGCTTCGGAGAGCTGCGTATCTGCGTCTTCTGTGTGTCTTGCCGCTCTACACTCAGCAAAAAGCTTTTCCACCATATCTTGCAAGGAGAAACTCTGCCAGGAAAGAAAACATCCAAAATCTTGTTCTAAAGCTTGCACGGGGGTCTGCAAAGAGTTTGGCAAGAATGAAAGGTAGTTGTCCAAAACTCGTTCTTTTCCAATAGAATAACCATGGATAAGGCAGGAGAGTGGTAAAGTACTGTTTTCTCTAAGTCTGAATGCTGCCCACACTGTGCCTGTGTGCCGCAGCTTGCATCTTCGCCTTTGGGAAGCTGCCGCTCGCCGATTCTCCCGCAGGCGAAGAAGCGGCTTCTTCGCACACAGAGCATTGTGGCGAGCGCAGGGAGCTCCTGAGAGCGGTTTGTGCCGAAAGAAGCCCGGGACCGGCACTTAGCTTCGGAGAGCTGCGTATCTGCGTCTTCTGCGTGTCTTGCCGCTCTACACTCAGCCAAAAAGCTTTTCCACCATATCTTGCAAGGAGAAACTCTGCCAGGAAAGAAAACATCCAAAATCTTGTTCTAAAGCTTGCACGGGGGTCTGCAAAGAGTTTGGCAAGAATGAAAGGTAGTTGTCCAAAACTCGTTCTTTTCCAATAGAATAACCATGGAAAAGGCAGGAGAGTGGTAAAGTACTGTTTTCGCTAAGTCTGAAGGCTGCCCACACTGTGCCTGTGTGCCGCAGCTTGCATCTTCGCCTTTGGCAAGCTGCCGCTCGCCGATTCTCCCGGAGGCGAAGAAGCGGCTTCTTCGCACACAGAGCATTGTGGTGAGCGCAGGGAGCTCCTGAGAGCGGTTTGTGCCGAAAGAAGCCCGGGACCGGCACTTAGCTTCGGAGAGCTGCGTATCTGCGTCTTCTGCGTGTCTTGCCGCTCTACACTCAGCAAAAAGCTTTTCCACCATATCTTGCAAGGAGAAACTCTGCCAGGAAAGAAAACATCCAAAATCTTGTTCTAAAGCTTGCACGGGGGTCTGCAAAGAGTTTGGCAAGAATGAAAGGTAGTTGTCCAAAACTCGTTCTTTTCCAATAGAATAACCATGGAAAAGGCAGGAGAGTGGTAAAGTACTGTTTTCTCTAAGTCTGAAGGCTGCCCACACTGTGCCTGTGTGCCGCAGCTTGCATCTTCGCCTTTGGGAAGCTGCCGCTCGCCGATTCTCCCGCAGGCGAAGAAGCGGCTTCTTCGCACACAGAGCATTGTGGCGAGCGCAGGGAGCTCCTGAGAGCGGTTTGTGCCGAAAGAAGCCCGGGACCGGCACTTAGCTTCGGAGAGCTGCGTATCTGCGTCTTCTGCGTGTCTTGCCGCTCTACACTCAGCAAAAAGCTTTTCCACCATATCTTGCAAGGAGAAACTCTGCCAGGAAAGAAAACATCCAAAATCTGGTTCTAAAGCTTGCACGGGGGTCTGCAAAGAGTTTGGCAAGAATGAAAGGTAGTTGTCCAAAACTCGTTCTTTTCCAATAGAATAACCATGGAAAAGGCAGGAGAGAGGTAAAGTACTGTTTTCTCTAAGTCTGAAGGCTGCCCACACTGTGCCTGTGTGCTGCAGCTTGCATCTTCGCCTTTGGGAAGCTGCCGCTCGCCGATTCTCCCGCAGGCGAAGAAGCGGCTTCTTCGCACACAGAGCATTGTGGCGAGCGCAGGGAGCTCCTGAGAGCGGTTTGTGCCGAAAGAAGCCCGGGACCGGCACTTAGCTTCGGAGAGCTGCGTATCTGCGTCTTCTGCGTGTCTTGCCGCTCTACACTCAGCAAAAAGCTTTTCCACCATATCTTGCAAGGAGAAACTCTGCCAGGAAAGAAAACATCCAAAATCTTGTTCTAAAGCTTGCACGGGGGTCTGCAAAGAGTTTGGCAAGAATGAAAGGTAGTTGTCCAAAACTCGTTCTTTTCCAATAGAATAACCATGGAAAAGGCAGGAGAGTGGTAAAGTACTGTTTTCTCTAAGTCTGAAGGCTGCCCACACTGTGCCTGTGTGCCGCAGCTTGCATCTTCGCCTTTGGGAAGCTGCCGCTCGCCGATTCTCCCGCAGGCGAAGAAGCGGCTTCTTCGCACACAGAGCATTGTGGCGAGCGCAGGGAGCTCCTGAGAGCGGTTTGTGCCGAAAGAAGCCCGGGACCGGCACTTAGCTTCGGAGAGCTGCGTATCTGCGTCTTCTGCGTGTCTTGCCGCTCTACACTCAGCAAAAAGCTTTTCCACCATATCTTGCAAGGAGAAACTCTGCCAGGAAAGAAAACATCCAAAATCTTGTTCTAAAGCTTGCACGGGGGTCTGCAAAGAGTTTGGCAAGAATGAAAGGTAGTTGTCCAAAACTCGTTCTTTTCCAATAGAATAACCATGGAAAAGGCAGGAGAGTGGTAAAGTACTGTTTTCGCTAAGTCTGAAGGCTGCCCACACTGTGCCTGTGTGCCGCAGCTTGCATCTTCGCCTTTGGGAAGCTGCCGCTCGCCGATTCTCCCGGAGGCGAAGAAGCGGCTTCTTCGCACACAGAGCATTGTGGCGAGCGCAGGGAGCTCCTGAGAGCGGTTTGTGCCGAAAGAAGCCCGGGACCGGCACTTAGCTTCGGAGAGCTGCGTATCTGCGTCTTCTGCGTGTCTTGCCGCTCTACACTCAGCAAAAAGCTTTTCCACCATATCTTGCAAGGAGAAACTCTGCCAGGAAAGAAAACATCCAAAATCTTGTTCTAAAGCTTGCACGGGGGTCTGCAAAGAGTTTGGCAAGAATGAAAGGTAGTTGTCCAAAACTCGTTCTTTTCCAATAGAATAACCATGGAAAAGGCAGGAGAGTGGTAAAGTACTGTTTTCTCTAAGTCTGAAGGCTGCCCACACTGTGCCTGTGTGCCGCAGCTTGCATCTTCGCCTTTGGGAAGCTGCCGCTCGCCGATTCTCCCGCAGGCGAAGAAGCGGCTTCTTCGCACACAGAGCATTGTGGCGAGCGCAGGGAGCTCCTGAGAGCGGTTTGTGCCGAAAGAAGCCCGGGACCGGCACTTAGCTTCGGAGAGCTGCGTATCTGCGTCTTCTGCGTGTCTTGCCGCTCTACACTCAGCAAAAAGCTTTTCCACCATATCTTGCAAGGAGAAACTCTGCCAGGAAAGAAAACATCCAAAATCTTGTTCTAAAGCTTGCACGGGGGTCTGCAAAGAGTTTGGCAAGAATGAAAGGTAGTTGTCCAAAACTCGTTCTTTTCCAATAGAATAACCATGGAAAAGGCAGGAGAGTGGTAAAGTACTGTTTTCTCTAAGTCTGAAGGCTGCCCACACTGTGCCTGTGTGCTGCAGCTTGCATCTTCGCCTTTGCGAAGCTGCCGCCCGCCGATTCTCCCGGAGGCGAAGAAGCGGCTTCTTCGCACACAGAGCATTGTGGCGAGCGCAGGGAGCTCCTGAGAGCGGTTTGTGCCGAAAGAAGCCCGGGACCGGCACTTAGCTTCGGAGAGCTGCGTATCTGCGTCTTCTGCGTGTCTTGCCGCTCTACACTCAGCCAAAAGCTTTTCCACCATATCTTGCAAGGAGAAACTCTGCCAGGAAAGAAAACATCCAAAATCTTGTTCTAAAGCTTGAACGGAGGTCTGCAAAGAGTTTGGCAAGAATGAAAGGTAGTTGTCCAAAACTCGTTCTTTTCCAATAGAATAACCATGGATAAGGCAGGAGAGTGGTAAAGTACTGTTTTCTCTAAGTCTGAAGGCTGCCCACACTGTGCCTGTGTGCTGCAGCTTGCATCTTCGCCTTTGGGAAGCTGCCGCTCGCCGATTCTCCCGGAGGCGAAGAAGCGGCTTCTTCGCACACAGAGCATTGTGGCGAGCGCAGGGAGCTCCTGAGAGCGGTTTGTGCCGAAAGAAGCCCGGGACCGGCACTTAGCTTCGGAGAGCTGCGTATCTGCGTCTTCTGCGTGTCTTGCCGCTCTACACTCAGCAAAAAGCTTTTCCACCATATCTTGCAAGGAGAAACTCTGCCAGGAAAGAAAACATCCAAAATCTTCTTCTAAAGCTTGCACGGGGGTCTGCAAAGAGTTTGGCAAGAATGAAAGGTAGTTGTCCAAAACTCGTTCTTTTCCAATAGAATAACCATGGAAAAGGCAGGAGAGTGGTAAAGTACTGTTTTCTCTAAGTCTGAAGGCTGCCCACACTGTGCCTGTGTGCCGCAGCTTGCATCTTCGCCTTTGGGAAGCTGCCGCTCGCCGATTCTCCCGGAGGCGAAGAAGCGGCTTCTTCGCACACAGAGCATTGTGGCGAGCGCAGGGAGCTCCTGAGAGCGGTTTGTGCCGAAAGAAGCCCGGGACCGGCACTTAGCTTCGGAGAGCTGCGTATCTGCGTCTTCTGCGTGTCTTGCCGCTCTACACTCAGCCAAAAGCTTTTCCACCATATCTTGCAAGGAGAAACTCTGCCAGGAAAGAAAACATCCAAAATCTTGTTCGAAAGCTTGCACGGGGGTCTGCAAAGAGTTTGGCAAGAATGAAAGGTAGTTGTCCAAAACTCGTTCTTTTCCAATAGAATAACCATGGAAAAGGCAGGAGAGTGGTAAAGTACTGTTTTCTCTAAGTCTGAAGGCTGCCCACACTGTGCCTGTGTGCCGCAGCTTGCATCTTCGCCTTTGGGAAGCTGCCGCTCGCCGATTCTCCCGCAGGCGAAGAAGCGGCTTCTTCGCACACAGAGCATTGTGGCGAGCGCAGGGAGCTCCTGAGAGCGGTTTGTGCCGAAAGAAGCCCGGGACCGGCACTCAGCTTCGGAGAGCTGCGTATCTGCGTCTTCTGCGTGTCTTGCCGCTCTACACTCAGCAAAAAGCTTTTCCACCATATCTTGCAAGGAGAAACTCTGCCAGGAAAGAAAACATCCAAAAACTTGTTCTAAAGCTTGCACGGGGGTCTGCAAAGAGTTTGGCAAGAATGAAAGGTAGTTGTCCAAAACTCGTTCTTTTCCAATAGAATAACCATGGAAAAGGCAGGAGAGTGGTAAAGTACTGTTTTCTCTAAGTCTGAATGCTGCCCACACTGTGCCTGTGTGCTGCAGCTTGCATCTTCGCCTTTGGGAAGCTGCCGCTCGCCGATTCTCCCGCAGGCGAAGAAGCGGCTTCTTCGCACACATAGCATTGTGGCGAGCGCAGGGAGCTCCTGAGAGCGGTTTGTGCCGAAAGAAGCCCGGGACCGGCACTTAGCTTCGGAGAGCTGCGTATCTGCGTCTTCTGCGTGTCTTGCCGCTCTACACTCAGCAAAAAGCTTTTCCACCATATCTTGCAAGGAGAAACTCTGCCAGGAAAGAAAACATCCAAAATCTTGTTCTAAAGCTTGCACGGGGGTCTGCAAAGAGTTTGGCAAGAATGAAAGGTAGTTGTCCAAAACTCGTTCTTTTCCAATAGAATAACCATGGAAAAGGCAGGAGAGTGGTAAAGTACTGTTTTCTCTAAGTCTGAAGGCTGCCCACACTGTGCCTGTGTGCCGCAGCTTGCATCTTCGCCTTTGGGAAGCTGCCGCTCGCCGATTCTCCCGCAGGCGAAGAAGCGGCTTCTTCGCACACATAGCATTGTGGCGAGCGCAGGGAGCTCCTGAGAGCGGTTTGTGCCGAAAGAAGCCCGGGACCGGCACTTAGCTTCGGAGAGCTGCGTATCTGCGTCTTCTGCGTGTCTTGCCGCTCTACACTCAGCAAAAAGCTTTTCCACCATATCTTGCAAGGAGAAACTCTGCCAGGAAAGAAAACATCCAAAATCTTGTTCTAAAGCTTGCACGGGGGTCTGCAAAGAGTTTGGCAAGAATGAAAGGTAGTTGTCCAAAACTCGTTCTTTTCCAATAGAATAACCATGGATAAGGCAGGAGAGTGGTAAAGTACTGTTTTCTCTAAGTCTGAATGCTGCCCACACTGTGCCTGTGTGCCGCAGCTTGCATCTTCGCCTTTGGGAAGCTGCCGCTCGCCGATTCTCCCGCAGGCGAAGAAGCGGCTTCTTCGCACACAGAGCATTGTGGCGAGCGCAGGGAGCTCCTGAGAGCGGTTTGTGCCGAAAGAAGCCCGGGACCGGCACTTAGCTTCGGAGAGCTGCGTATCTGCGTCTTCTGCGTGTCTTGCCGCTCTACACTCAGCCAAAAGCTTTTCCACCATATCTTGCAAGGAGAAACTCTGCCAGGAAAGAAAACATCCAAAATCTTGTTCTAAAGCTTGCACGGGGGTCTGCAAAGAGTTTGGCAAGAATGAAAGGTAGTTGTCCAAAACTCGTTCTTTTCCAATAGAATAACCATGGAAAAGGCAGGAGAGTGGTAAAGTACTGTTTTCGCTAAGTCTGAAGGCTGCCCACACTGTGCCTGTGTGCCGCAGCTTGCATCTTCGCCTTTGGGAAGCTGCCGCTCGCCGATTCTCCCGGAGGCGAAGAAGCGGCTTCTTCGCACACAGAGCATTGTGGTGAGCGCAGGGAGCTCCTGAGAGCGGTTTGTGCCGAAAGAAGCCCGGGACCGGCACTTAGCTTCGGAGAGCTGCGTATCTGCGTCTTCTGCGTGTCTTGCCGCTCTACACTCAGCCAAAAGCTTTTCCACCATATCTTGCAAGGAGAAACTCTGCCAGGAAAGAAAACATCCAAAATCTTGTTCTAAAGCTTGCACGGGGTCTGCAAAGAGTTTGGCAAGAATGAAAGGTAGTTGTCCAAAACTCGTTCTTTTCCAATAGAATAACCATGGAAAAGGCAGGAGAGTGGTAAAGTACTGTTTTCTCTAAGTCTGAAGGCTGCCCACACTGTGCCTGTGTGCCGCAGCTTGCATCTTCGCCTTTGGGAAGCTGCCGCTCGCCGATTCTCCCGCAGGCGAAGAAGCGGCTTCTTCGCACACAGAGCATTGTGGCGAGCGCAGGGAGCTCCTGAGAGCGGTTTGTGCCGAAAGAAGCCCGGGACCGGCACTTAGCTTCGGAGAGCTGCGTATCTGCGTCTTCTGCGTGTCTTGCCGCTCTACACTCAGCAAAAAGCTTTTCCACCATATCTTGCAAGGAGAAACTCACTCTGCCAGAAAGAAAACATCCAAAATCTGGTTCTAAAGCTTGCACGGGGTCTGCAAAGAGTTTGGCAAGAATGAAAGGTAGTTGTCCAAAACTCGTTCTTTTCCAATAGAATAACCATGGAAAAGGCAGGAGAGAGGTAAAGTACTGTTTTCTCTAAGTCTGAAGGCTGCCCACACTGTGCCTGTGTGCTGCAGCTTGCATCTTCGCCTTTGGGAAGCTGCCGCTCGCCGATTCTCCCGGAGGCGAAGAAGCGGCTTCTTCGCACACAGAGCATTGTGGCGAGCGCAGGGAGCTCCTGAGAGCGGTTTGTGCGAAAGAAGCCCGGGACCGGCACTTAGCTTCGGAGAGCTGCGTATCTGCGTCTTCTGCGTGTCTTGCGCTCTACACTCAGCAAAAAGCTTTTCCACCATATCTTGCAAGGAGAAACTCTGCCAGGAAAGAAAACATCCAAAATCTTGTTCTAAAGCTTGCACGGGGGTCTGCAAAGAGTTTGGCAAGAATGAAAGGTAGTTGTCCAAAACTCGTTCTTTTCCAATAGAATAACCATGGAAAAGGCGGAGAGTGGTAAAGTACTGTTTTCTCTAAGTCTGAAGGCTGCCCACACTGTGCCTGTGTGCCGCAGCTTGCATCTTCGCCTTTGGGAAGCTGCCGCTCGCCGATTCTCCCGCAGGCGAAGAAGCGGCTTCTTCGCACACAGAGCATTGTGGCGAGCGCAGGGAGCTCCTGAGAGCGGTTTGTGCCGAAAGAAGCCCGGGACCGGCACTTAGCTTCGGAGAGCTGCGTATCTGCGTCTTCTGCGTGTCTTGCCGCTCTACACTCAGCAAAAAGCTTTTCCACCATATCTTGCAAGGAGAAACTCTGCCAGGAAAGAAAACATCCAAAATCTTGTTCTAAAGCTTGCACGGGGGTCTGCAAAGAGTTTGGCAAGAATGAAAGGTAGTTGTCCAAAACTCGTTCTTTTCCAATAGAATAACCATGGAAAAGGCAGGAGAGTGGTAAAGTACTGTTTTCTCTAAGTCTGAATGCTGCCCACACTGTGCCTGTGTGCTGCAGCTTGCATCTTCGCCTTTGGGAAGCTGCCGCTCGCCGATTCTCCCGGAGGCGAAGAAGCGGCTTCTTCGCACACAGAGCATTGTGGCGAGCGCAGGGAGCTCCTGAGAGCGGTTTGTGCCGAAAGAAGCCCGGGACCGGCACTTAGCTTCGGAGAGCTGCGTATCTGCGTCTTCTGCGTGTCTTGCCGCTCTACACTCAGCCAAAAGCTTTTCCACCATATCTTGCAAGGAGAAACTCTGCCAGGAAAGAAAACATCCAAAATCTTGTTCTAAAGCTTGCACGGGGGTCTGCAAAGAGTTTGGCAAGAATGAAAGGTAGTTGTCCAAAACTCGTTCTTTTCCAATAGAATAACCATGGAAAAGGCAGGAGAGTGGTAAAGTACTGTTTTCTCTAAGTCTGAAGGCTGCCCACACTGTGCCTGCGTGCTGCAGCTTGCATCTTCGCCTTTGGGAAGCTGCCGCTCGCCGATTCTCCCGCAGGCGAAGAAGCGGCTTCTTCGCACACAGAGCATTGTGGCGAGCGCAGGGAGCTCCTGAGAGCGGTTTGTGCCGAAAGAAGCCCGGGACCGGCACTTAGCTTCGGAGAGCTGCGTATCTGCGTCTTCTGCGTGTCTTGCCGCTCTACACTCAGCCAAAAGCTTTTCCACCATATCTTGCAAGGAGAAACTCTGCCAGGAAAGAAAACATCCCAAAATCTTGTTCTAAAGCTTGCACGGGGGTCTGCAAAGAGTTTGGCAAGAATGAAAGGTAGTTGTCCAAAACTCGTTCTTTTCCAATAGAATAACCATGGAAAAGGCAGGAGAGTGGTAAAGTACTGTTTTCGCTAAGTCTGAAGGCTGCCCACACTGTGCCTGTGTGCCGCAGCTTGCATCTTCGCCTTTGGGAAGCTGCCGCTCGCCGATTCTCCCGCAGGCGAAGAAGCGGCTTCTTCGCACACAGAGCATTGTGGCGAGCGCAGGGAGCTCCTGAGAGCGGTTTGGCCGAAAGAAGCCCGGGACCGGCACTCAGCTTCGGAGAGCTGCGTATCTGCGTCTTCTGCGTGTCTTGCCGCTCTACACTCAGCAAAAAGCTTTTCCACCATATCTTGCAAGGAGAAACTCTGCCAGGAAAGAAAACATCCAAAAACTTGTTCTAAAGCTTGCACGGGGGTCTGCAAAGAGTTTGGCAAGAATGAAAGGTAGTTGTCCAAAACTCGTTCTTTTCCAATAGAATAACCATGGAAAAGGCAGGAGAGTGGTAAAGTACTGTTTTCTCTAAGTCTGAAGGCTGCCCACACTGTGCCTGTGTGCCGCAGCTTGCATCTTCGCCTTTGGGAAGCTGCCGCTCGCCGATTCTCCCGGAGGCGAAGAAGCGGCTTCTTCGCACACAGAGCATTGTGGCGAGCGCAGGGAGCTCCTGAGAGCGGTTTGTGCCGAAAGAAGCCCGGGACCGGCACTTAGCTTCGGAGAGCTGCGTATCTGCGTCTTCTGCGTGTCTTGCCGCTCTACACTCAGCCAAAAGCTTTTCCACCATATCTTGCAAGGAGAAACTCTGCCAGGAAAGAAAACATCCAAAATCTTGTTCTAAAGCTTGCACGGGGGTCTGCAAAGAGTTTGGCAAGAATGAAAGGTAGTTGTCCAAAACTCGTTCTTTTCCAATAGAATAACCATGGAAAAGGCAGGAGAGTGGTAAAGTACTGTTTTCGCTAAGTCTGAAGGCTGCCCACACTGTGCCTGTGTGCTGCAGCTTGCATCTTCGCCTTTGGGAAGCTGCCGCTCGCCGATTCTCCCGGAGGCGAAGAAGCGGCTTCTTCGCACACAGAGCATTGTGGTGAGCGCAGGGAGCTCCTGAGAGCGGTTTGTGCCGAAAGAAGCCCGGGACCGGCACTTAGCTTCGGAGAGCTGCGTATCTGCGTCTTCTGCGTGTCTTGCCGCTCTACACTCAGCAAAAAGCTTTTCCACCATATCTTGCAAGGAGAAACTCTGCCAGGAAAGAAAACATCCAAAATCTTGTTCTAAAGCTTGCACGGGGGTCTGCAAAGAGTTTGGCAAGAATGAAAGGTAGTTGTCCAAAACTCGTTCTTTTCCAATAGAATAACCATGGAAAAGGCAGGAGAGTGGTAAAGTACTGTTTTCTCTAAGTCTGAAGGCTGCCCACACTGTGCCTGTGTGCCGCAGCTTGCATCTTCGCCTTTGGGAAGCTGCCGCTCGCCGATTCTCCCGGAGGCGAAGAAGCGGCTTCTTCGCACACAGAGCATTGTGGCGAGCGCAGGGAGCTCCTGAGAGCGGTTTGTGCCGAAAGAAGCCCGGGACCGGCACTTAGCTTCGGAGAGCTGCGTATCTGCGTCTTCTGCGTGTCTTGCCGCTCTACACTCAGCAAAAAGCTTTTCCACCATATCTTGCAAGGAGAAACTCTGCCAGGAAAGAAAACATCCAAAATCTGGTTCTAAAGCTTGCACGGGGGTCTGCAAAGAGTTTGGCAAGAATGAAAGGTAGTTGTCCAAAACTCGTTCTTTTCCAATAGAATAACCATGGAAAAGGCAGGAGAGAGGTAAAGTACTGTTTTCTCTAAGTCTGAAGGCTGCCCACACTGTGCCTGTGTGCTGCAGCTTGCATCTTCGCCTTTGGGAAGCTGCCGCTCGCCGATTCTCCCGCAGGCGAAGAAGCGGCTTCTTCGCACACAGAGCATTGTGGCGAGCGCAGGGAGCTCCTGAGAGCGGTTTGTGCCGAAAGAAGCCCGGGACCGGCACTTAGCTTCGGAGAGCTGCGTATCTGCGTCTTCTGCGTGTCTTGCCGCTCTACACTCAGCCAAAAGCTTTTCCACCATATCTTGCAAGGAGAACTCTGCCAGGAAAGAAAACATCCAAAATCTTGTTCTAAAGCTTGCACGGGGGTCTGCAAAGAGTTTGGCAAGAATGAAAGGTAGTTGTCCAAAACTCGTTCTTTTCCAATAGAATAACCATGGAAAAGGCAGGAGAGTGGTAAAGTACTGTTTTCTCTAAGTCTGAAGGCTGCCCACACTGTGCCTGTGTGCCGCAGCTTGCATCTTCGCCTTTGGGAAGCTGCCGCTCGCCGATTCTCCCGCAGGCGAAGAAGCGGCTTCTTCGCACACAGAGCATTGTGGCGAGCGCAGGGAGCTCCTGAGAGCGGTTTGTGCCGAAAGAAGCCCGGGACCGGCACTTAGCTTCGGAGAGCTGCGTATCTGCGTCTTCTGCGTGTCTTGCCGCTCTACACTCAGCAAAAAGCTTTTCCACCATATCTTGCAAGGAGAAACTCTGCCAGGAAAGAAAACATCCAAAATCTTGTTCTAAAGCTTGCACGGGGGTCTGCAAAGAGTTTGGCAAGAATGAAAGGTAGTTGTCCAAAACTCGTTCTTTTCCAATAGAATAACCATGGAAAAGGCAGGAGAGTGGTCAAGTACTGTTTTCTCTAAGTCTGAAGGCTGCCCACACTGTGCCTGTGTGCTGCAGCTTGCATCTTCGCCTTTGGGAAGCTGCCGCTCGCCGATTCTCCCGGAGGCGAAGAAGCGGCTTCTTCGCACACAGAGCATTGTGGCGAGCGCAGGGAGCTCCTGAGAGCGGTTTGTGCCGAAAGAAGCCCGGGACCGGCACTTAGCTTCGGAGAGCTGCGTATCTGCGTCTTCTGCGTGTCTTGCCGCTCTACACTCAGCCAAAAGCTTTTCCACCATATCTTGCAAGGAGAAACTCTGCCAGGAAAGAAAACATCCAAAATCTTGTTCTAAAGCTTGCACGGGGGTCTGCAAAGAGTTTGGCAAGAATGAAAGGTAGTTGTCCAAAACTCGTTCTTTTCCAATAGAATAACCATGGAAAAGGCAGGAGAGTGGTAAAGTACTGTTTTCTCTAAGTCTGAAGGCTGCCCACACTGTGCCTGCGTGCTGCAGCTTGCATCTTCGCCTTTGGGAAGCTGCCGCTCGCCGATTCTCCCGCAGGCGAAGAAGCGGCTTCTTCGCACACAGAGCATTGTGGCGAGCGCAGGGAGCTCCTGAGAGCGGTTTGTGCCGAAAGAAGCCCGGGACCGGCACTTAGCTTCGGAGAGCTGCGTATCTGCGTCTTCTGCGTGTCTTGCCGCTCTACACTCAGCCAAAAGCTTTTCCACCATATCTTGCAAGGAGAAACTCTGCCAGGAAAGAAAACATCCAAAATCTTGTTCTAAAGCTTGCACGGGGGTCTGCAAAGAGTTTGGCAAGAATGAAAGGTAGTTGTCCAAAACTCGTTCTTTTCCAATAGAATAACCATGGAAAAGGCAGGAGAGTGGTAAAGTACTGTTTTCGCTAAGTCTGAAGGCTGCCCACACTGTGCCTGTGTGCCGCAGCTTGCATCTTCGCCTTTGGGAAGCTGCCGCTCGCCGATTCTCCCGGAGGCGAAGAAGCGGCTTCTTCGCACACAGAGCATTGTGGCGAGCGCAGGGAGCTCCTGAGAGCGGTTTGTGCCGAAAGAAGCCCGGGACCGGCACTTAGCTTCGGAGAGCTGCGTATCTGCGTCTTCTGCGTGTCTTGCCGCTCTATACTCAGCAAAAAGCTTTTCCACCATATCTTGCAAGGAGAAACTCTGCCAGGAAAGAAAACATCCAAAATCTTGTTCTAAGGCTTGCACGGGGGTCTGCAAAGAGTTTGGCAAGAATGAAAGGTAGTTGTCCAAAACTCGTTCTTTTCCAATAGAATAACCATGGAAAAGGCAGGAGAGTGGTAAAGTACTGTTTTCTCTAAGTCTGAATGCTGCCCATCTTCGCCTTTGGGAAGCTGCCGCTCGCCGATTCTCCCGGAGGCGAAGAAGCGGCTTCTTCGCACACAGAGCATTGTGGCGAGCGCAGGGAGCTCCTGAGAGCGGTTTGTGCCGAAAGAAGCCCGGGACCGGCACTTAGCTTCGGAGAGCTGCGTATCCGCGTCTTCTGCGTGTCTTGCCGCTCTACACTCAGCAAAAAGCTTTTCCACCATATCTTGCAAGGAGAAACTCTGCCAGGAAAGAAAACATCCAAAATCTTGTTCTAAAGCTTGCACGGGGGTCTGCAAAGAGTTTGGCAAGAATGAAAGGTAGTTGTCCAAAACTCGTTCTTTTCCAATAGAATAACCATGGAAAAGGCAGGAGAGTGGTAAAGTACTGTTTTCTCTAAGTCTGAAGGCTGCCCACACTGTGCCTGTGTGCTGCAGCTTGCATCTTCGCCTTTGGGAAGCTGCCGCTCGCCGATTCTCCCGCAGGCGAAGAAGCGGCTTCTTCGCACACAGAGCATTGTGGCGAGCGCAGGGAGCTCCTGAGAGCGGTTTGTGCCGAAAGAAGCCCGGGACCGGCACTTAGCTTCGGAGAGCTGCGTATCCGCGTCTTCTGCGTGTCTTGCCGCTCTACACTCAGCAAAAAGCTTTTCCACCATATCTTGCAAGGAGAAACTCTGCCAGGAAAGAAAACATCCAAAATCTTGTTCTAAAGCTTGCACGCAGGTCTGCAAAGAGTTTGGCAAGAATGAAAGGTAGTTGTCCAAAACTCGTTCTTTTCCAATAGAATAACCATGGAAAAGGCAGGAGAGTGGTAAAGTACTGTTTTCTCTAAGTCTGAATGCTGCCCACACTGTGCCTGTGTGCTGCAGCTTGCATCTTCGCCTTTGGGAAGCTGCCGCTCGCCGATTCTCCCGGAGGCGAAGAAGCGGCTTCTTCGCACACAGAGCATTGTGGCGAGCGCAGGGAGCTCCTGAGAGCGGTTTGTGCCGAAAGAAGCCCGGGACCGGCACTTAGCTTCGGAGAGCTGCGTATCCGCGTCTTCTGCGTGTCTTGCCGCTCTACACTCAGCAAAAAGCTTTTCCACCATATCTTGCAAGGAGAAACTCTGCCAGGAAAGAAAACATCCAAAATCTTGTTCTAAAGCTTGCACGGGGGTCTGCAAAGAGTTTGGCAAGAATGAAAGGTAGTTGTCCAAAACTCGTTCTTTTCCAATAGAATAACCATGGAAAAGGCAGGAGAGTGGTAAAGTACTGTTTTCTCTAAGTCTGAATGCTGCCCACACTGTGCCTGTGTGCTGCAGCTTGCATCTTCGCCTTTGGGAAGCTGCCGCTCGCCGATTCTCCCGGAGGCGAAGAAGCGGCTTCTTCGCACACAGAGCATTGTGGCGAGCGCAGGGAGCTCCTGAGAGCGGTTTGTGCCGAAAGAAGCCCGGGACCGGCACTTAGCTTCGGAGAGCTGCGTATCTGCGTCTTCTGCGTGTCTTGCCGCTCTATACTCAGCAAAAAGCTTTTCCACCATATCTTGCAAGGAGAAACTCTGCCAGGAAAGAAAACATCCAAAATCTTGTTCTAAGGCTTGCACGGGGGTCTGCAAAGAGTTTGGCAAGAATGAAAGGTAGTTGTCCAAAACTCGTTCTTTTCCAATAGAATAACCATGGAAAAGGCAGGAGAGTGGTAAAGTACTGTTTTCTCTAAGTCTGAATGCTGCCCATCTTCGCCTTTGGGAAGCTGCCGCTCGCCGATTCTCCCGGAGGCGAAGAAGCGGCTTCTTCGCACACAGAGCATTGTGGCGAGCGCAGGGAGCTCCTGAGAGCGGTTTGTGCCGAAAGAAGCCCGGGACCGGCACTTAGCTTCGGAGAGCTGCGTATCCGCGTCTTCTGCGTGTCTTGCCGCTCTACACTCAGCAAAAAGCTTTTCCACCATATCTTGCAAGGAGAAACTCTGCCAGGAAAGAAAACATCCAAAATCTTGTTCTAAAGCTTGCACGGGGGTCTGCAAAGAGTTTGGCAAGAATGAAAGGTAGTTGTCCAAAACTCGTTCTTTTCCAATAGAATAACCATGGAAAAGGCAGGAGAGTGGTAAAGTACTGTTTTCTCTAAGTCTGAAGGCTGCCCACACTGTGCCTGTGTGCTGCAGCTTGCATCTTCGCCTTTGGGAAGCTGCCGCTCGCCGATTCTCCCGCAGGCGAAGAAGCGGCTTCTTCGCACACAGAGCATTGTGGCGAGCGCAGGGAGCTCCTGAGAGCGGTTTGTGCCGAAAGAAGCCCGGGACCGGCACTTAGCTTCGGAGAGCTGCGTATCCGCGTCTTCTGCGTGTCTTGCCGCTCTACACTCAGCAAAAAGCTTTTCCACCATATCTTGCAAGGAGAAACTCTGCCAGGAAAGAAAACATCCAAAATCTTGTTCTAAAGCTTGCACGCAGGTCTGCAAAGAGTTTGGCAAGAATGAAAGGTAGTTGTCCAAAACTCGTTCTTTTCCAATAGAATAACCATGGAAAAGGCAGGAGAGTGGTAAAGTACTGTTTTCGCTAAGTCTGAATGCTGCCCACACTGTGCCTGTGTGCTGCAGCTTGCATCTTCGCCTTTGGGAAGCTGCCGCTCGCCGATTCTCCCGGAGGCGAAGAAGCGGCTTCTTCGCACACAGAGCATTGTGGCGAGCGCAGGGAGCTCCTGAGAGCGGTTTGTGCCGAAAGAAGCCCGGGACCGGCACTTAGCTTCGGAGAGCTGCGTATCCGCGTCTTCTGCGTGTCTTGCCGCTCTACACTCAGCAAAAAGCTTTTCCACCATATCTTGCAAGGAGAAACTCTGCCAGGAAAGAAAACATCCAAAATCTTGTTCTAAAGCTTGCACGGGGGTCTGCAAAGAGTTTGGCAAGAATGAAAGGTAGTTGTCCAAAACTCGTTCTTTTCCAATAGAATAACCATGGAAAAGGCAGGAGAGTGGTAAAGTACTGTTTTCTCTAAGTCTGAAGGCTGCCCACACTGTGCCTGTGTGCTGCAGCTTGCATCTTCGCCTTTGGGAAGCTGCCGCTCGCCGATTCTCCCGCAGGCGAAGAAGCGGCTTCTTCGCACACAGAGCATTGTGGCGAGCGCAGGGAGCTCCTGAGAGCGGTTTGTGCCGAAAGAAGCCCGGGACCGGCACTTAGCTTCGGAGAGCTGCGTATCCGCGTCTTCTGCGTGTCTTGCCGCTCTACACTCAGCAAAAAGCTTTTCCACCATATCTTGCAAGGAGAAACTCTGCCAGGAAAGAAAACATCCAAAATCTTGTTCTAAAGCTTGCACGCAGGTCTGCAAAGAGTTTGGCAAGAATGAAAGGTAGTTGTCCAAAACTCGTTCTTTTCCAATAGAATAACCATGGAAAAGGCAGGAGAGTGGTAAAGTACTGTTTTCTCTAAGTCTGAATGCTGCCCACACTGTGCCTGTGTGCTGCAGCTTGCATCTTCGCCTTTGGGAAGCTGCCGCTCGCCGATTCTCCCGGAGGCGAAGAAGCGGCTTCTTCGCACACAGAGCATTGTGGCGAGCGCAGGGAGCTCCTGAGAGCGGTTTGTGCCGAAAGAAGCCCGGGACCGGCACTTAGCTTCGGAGAGCTGCGTATCCGCGTCTTCTGCGTGTCTTGCCGCTCTACACTCAGCAAAAAGCTTTTCCACCATATCTTGCAAGGAGAAACTCTGCCAGGAAAGAAAACATCCAAAATCTTGTTCTAAAGCTTGCACGGGGGTCTGCAAAGAGTTTGGCAAGAATGAAAGGTAGTTGTCCAAAACTCGTTCTTTTCCAATAGAATAACCATGGAAAAGGCAGGAGAGTGGTAAAGTACTGTTTTCTCTAAGTCTGAATGCTGCCCACACTGTGCCTGTGTGCTGCAGCTTGCATCTTCGCCTTTGGGAAGCTGCCGCTCGCCGATTCTCCCGGAGGCGAAGAAGCGGCTTCTTCGCACACAGAGCATTGTGGCGAGCGCAGGGAGCTCCTGAGAGCGGTTTGTGCCGAAAGAAGCCCGGGACCGGCACTTAGCTTCGGAGAGCTGCGTATCTGCGTCTTCTGCGTGTCTTGCCGCTCTATACTCAGCAAAAAGCTTTTCCACCATATCTTGCAAGGAGAAACTCTGCCAGGAAAGAAAACATCCAAAATCTTGTTCTAAGGCTTGCACGGGGGTCTGCAAAGAGTTTGGCAAGAATGAAAGGTAGTTGTCCAAAACTCGTTCTTTTCCAATAGAATAACCATGGAAAAGGCAGGAGAGTGGTAAAGTACTGTTTTCTCTAAGTCTGAATGCTGCCCATCTTCGCCTTTGGGAAGCTGCCGCTCGCCGATTCTCCCGGAGGCGAAGAAGCGGCTTCTTCGCACACAGAGCATTGTGGCGAGCGCAGGGAGCTCCTGAGAGCGGTTTGTGCCGAAAGAAGCCCGGGACCGGCACTTAGCTTCGGAGAGCTGCGTATCCGCGTCTTCTGCGTGTCTTGCCGCTCTACACTCAGCAAAAAGCTTTTCCACCATATCTTGCAAGGAGAAACTCTGCCAGGAAAGAAAACATCCAAAATCTTGTTCTAAAGCTTGCACGGGGGTCTGCAAAGAGTTTGGCAAGAATGAAAGGTAGTTGTCCAAAACTCGTTCTTTTCCAATAGAATAACCATGGAAAAGGCAGGAGAGTGGTAAAGTACTGTTTTCTCTAAGTCTGAAGGCTGCCCACACTGTGCCTGTGTGCTGCAGCTTGCATCTTCGCCTTTGGGAAGCTGCCGCTCGCCGATTCTCCCGCAGGCGAAGAAGCGGCTTCTTCGCACACAGAGCATTGTGGCGAGCGCAGGGAGCTCCTGAGAGCGGTTTGTGCCGAAAGAAGCCCGGGACCGGCACTTAGCTTCGGAGAGCTGCGTATCCGCGTCTTCTGCGTGTCTTGCCGCTCTACACTCAGCAAAAAGCTTTTCCACCATATCTTGCAAGGAGAAACTCTGCCAGGAAAGAAAACATCCAAAATCTTGTTCTAAAGCTTGCACGCAGGTCTGCAAAGAGTTTGGCAAGAATGAAAGGTAGTTGTCCAAAACTCGTTCTTTTCCAATAGAATAACCATGGAAAAGGCAGGAGAGTGGTAAAGTACTGTTTTCGCTAAGTCTGAATGCTGCCCACACTGTGCCTGTGTGCTGCAGCTTGCATCTTCGCCTTT
The DNA here is from genome assembly GCF_037042795.1 of Molothrus aeneus. Taxonomy (NCBI): domain Eukaryota; kingdom Metazoa; phylum Chordata; class Aves; order Passeriformes; family Icteridae; genus Molothrus; species Molothrus aeneus. The sequence goes on along the minus strand of NW_027098926.1, from coordinate 118,201 downwards.
GGGAAGCTGCCGCTCGCCGATTCTCCCGGAGGCGAAGAAGCGGCTTCTTCGCACACAGAGCATTGTGGCGAGCGCAGGGAGCTCCTGAGAGCGGTTTGTGCCGAAAGAAGCCCGGGACCGGCACTTAGCTTCGGAGAGCTGCGTATCCGCGTCTTCTGCGTGTCTTGCCGCTCTACACTCAGCAAAAAGCTTTTCCACCATATCTTGCAAGGAGAAACTCTGCCAGGAAAGAAAACATCCAAAATCTTGTTCTAAAGCTTGCACGGGGGTCTGCAAAGAGTTTGGCAAGAATGAAAGGTAGTTGTCCAAAACTCGTTCTTTTCCAATAGAATAACCATGGAAAAGGCAGGAGAGTGGTAAAGTACTGTTTTCTCTAAGTCTGAAGGCTGCCCACACTGTGCCTGTGTGCTGCAGCTTGCATCTTCGCCTTTGGGAAGCTGCCGCTCGCCGATTCTCCCGCAGGCGAAGAAGCGGCTTCTTCGCACACAGAGCATTGTGGCGAGCGCAGGGAGCTCCTGAGAGCGGTTTGTGCCGAAAGAAGCCCGGGACCGGCACTTAGCTTCGGAGAGCTGCGTATCCGCGTCTTCTGCGTGTCTTGCCGCTCTACACTCAGCAAAAAGCTTTTCCACCATATCTTGCAAGGAGAAACTCTGCCAGGAAAGAAAACATCCAAAATCTTGTTCTAAAGCTTGCACGCAGGTCTGCAAAGAGTTTGGCAAGAATGAAAGGTAGTTGTCCAAAACTCGTTCTTTTCCAATAGAATAACCATGGAAAAGGCAGGAGAGTGGTAAAGTACTGTTTTCTCTAAGTCTGAATGCTGCCCACACTGTGCCTGTGTGCTGCAGCTTGCATCTTCGCCTTTGGGAAGCTGCCGCTCGCCGATTCTCCCGGAGGCGAAGAAGCGGCTTCTTCGCACACAGAGCATTGTGGCGAGCGCAGGGAGCTCCTGAGAGCGGTTTGTGCCGAAAGAAGCCCGGGACCGGCACTTAGCTTCGGAGAGCTGCGTATCCGCGTCTTCTGCGTGTCTTGCCGCTCTACACTCAGCAAAAAGCTTTTCCACCATATCTTGCAAGGAGAAACTCTGCCAGGAAAGAAAACATCCAAAATCTTGTTCTAAAGCTTGCACGGGGGTCTGCAAAGAGTTTGGCAAGAATGAAAGGTAGTTGTCCAAAACTCGTTCTTTTCCAATAGAATAACCATGGAAAAGGCAGGAGAGTGGTAAAGTACTGTTTTCTCTAAGTCTGAATGCTGCCCACACTGTGCCTGTGTGCTGCAGCTTGCATCTTCGCCTTTGGGAAGCTGCCGCTCGCCGATTCTCCCGGAGGCGAAGAAGCGGCTTCTTCGCACACAGAGCATTGTGGCGAGCGCAGGGAGCTCCTGAGAGCGGTTTGTGCCGAAAGAAGCCCGGGACCGGCACTTAGCTTCGGAGAGCTGCGTATCTGCGTCTTCTGCGTGTCTTGCCGCTCTACACTCAGCCAAAAGCTTTTCCACCATATCTTGCAAGGAGAAACTCTGCCAGGAAAGAAAACATCCAAAATCTTGTTCTAAAGCTTGCACGGGGGTCTGCAAAGAGTTTGGCAAGAATGAAAGGTAGTTGTCCAAAACTCGTTCTTTTCCAATAGAATAACCATGGAAAAGGCAGGAGAGTGGTAAAGTACTGTTTTCTCTAAGTCTGAAGGCTGCCCACACTGTGCCTGCGTGCTGCAGCTTGCATCTTCGCCTTTGGGAAGCTGCCGCTCGCCGATTCTCCCGCAGGCGAAGAAGCGGCTTCTTCGCACACAGAGCATTGTGGCGAGCGCAGGGAGCTCCTGAGAGCGGTTTGTGCCGAAAGAAGCCCGGGACCGGCACTTAGCTTCGGAGAGCTGCGTATCTGCGTCTTCTGCGTGTCTTGCCGCTCTACACTCAGCCAAAAGCTTTTCCACCATATCTTGCAAGGAGAAACTCTGCCAGGAAAGAAAACATCCAAAATCTTGTTCTAAAGCTTGCACGGGGGTCTGCAAAGAGTTTGGCAAGAATGAAAGGTAGTTGTCCAAAACTCGTTCTTTTCCAATAGAATAACCATGGAAAAGGCAGGAGAGTGGTAAAGTACTGTTTTCGCTAAGTCTGAAGGCTGCCCACACTGTGCCTGTGTGCCGCAGCTTGCATCTTCGCCTTTGGGAAGCTGCCGCTCGCCGATTCTCCCGGAGGCGAAGAAGCGGCTTCTTCGCACACAGAGCATTGTGGCGAGCGCAGGGAGCTCCTGAGAGCGGTTTGTGCCGAAAGAAGCCCGGGACCGGCACTTAGCTTCGGAGAGCTGCGTATCTGCGTCTTCTGCGTGTCTTGCCGCTCTATACTCAGCAAAAAGCTTTTCCACCATATCTTGCAAGGAGAAACTCTGCCAGGAAAGAAAACATCCAAAATCTTGTTCTAAGGCTTGCACGGGGGTCTGCAAAGAGTTTGGCAAGAATGAAAGGTAGTTGTCCAAAACTCGTTCTTTTCCAATAGAATAACCATGGAAAAGGCAGGAGAGTGGTAAAGTACTGTTTTCTCTAAGTCTGAATGCTGCCCATCTTCGCCTTTGGGAAGCTGCCGCTCGCCGATTCTCCCGGAGGCGAAGAAGCGGCTTCTTCGCACACAGAGCATTGTGGCGAGCGCAGGGAGCTCCTGAGAGCGGTTTGTGCCGAAAGAAGCCCGGGACCGGCACTTAGCTTCGGAGAGCTGCGTATCCGCGTCTTCTGCGTGTCTTGCCGCTCTACACTCAGCAAAAAGCTTTTCCACCATATCTTGCAAGGAGAAACTCTGCCAGGAAAGAAAACATCCAAAATCTTGTTCTAAAGCTTGCACGCAGGTCTGCAAAGAGTTTGGCAAGAATGAAAGGTAGTTGTCCAAAACTCGTTCTTTTCCAATAGAATAACCATGGAAAAGGCAGGAGAGTGGTAAAGTACTGTTTTCGCTAAGTCTGAATGCTGCCCACACTGTGCCTGTGTGCTGCAGCTTGCATCTTCGCCTTTGGGAAGCTGCCGCTCGCCGATTCTCCCGGAGGCGAAGAAGCGGCTTCTTCGCACACAGAGCATTGTGGCGAGCGCAGGGAGCTCCTGAGAGCGGTTTGTGCCGAAAGAAGCCCGGGACCGGCACTTAGCTTCGGAGAGCTGCGTATCCGCGTCTTCTGCGTGTCTTGCCGCTCTACACTCAGCAAAAAGCTTTTCCACCATATCTTGCAAGGAGAAACTCTGCCAGGAAAGAAAACATCCAAAATCTTGTTCTAAAGCTTGCACGGGGGTCTGCAAAGAGTTTGGCAAGAATGAAAGGTAGTTGTCCAAAACTCGTTCTTTTCCAATAGAATAACCATGGAAAAGGCAGGAGAGTGGTAAAGTACTGTTTTCTCTAAGTCTGAAGGCTGCCCACACTGTGCCTGTGTGCTGCAGCTTGCATCTTCGCCTTTGGGAAGCTGCCGCTCGCCGATTCTCCCGGAGGCGAAGAAGCGGCTTCTTCGCACACAGAGCATTGTGGCGAGCGCAGGGAGCTCCTGAGAGCGGTTTGTGCCGAAAGAAGCCCGGGACCGGCACTTAGCTTCGGAGAGCTGCGTATCTGCGTCTTCTGCGTGTCTTGCCGCTCTACACTCAGCAAAAAGCTTTTCCACCATATCTTGCAAGGAGAAACTCTGCCAGGAAAGAAAACATCCAAAATCTGGTTCTAAAGCTTGCACGGGGGTCTGCAAAGAGTTTGGCAAGAATGAAAGGTAGTTGTCCAAAACTCGTTCTTTTCCAATAGAATAACCATGGAAAAGGCAGGAGAGAGGTAAAGTACTGTTTTCTCTAAGTCTGAAGGCTGCCCACACTGTGCCTGTGTGCTGCAGCTTGCATCTTCGCCTTTGGCAAGCTGCCGCTCGCCGATTCTCCCGGAGGCGAAGAAGCGGCTTCTTCGCACACAGAGCATTGTGGCGAGCGCAGGGAGCTCCTGAGAGCGGTTTGTGCCGAAAGAAGCCCGGGACCGGCACTTAGCTTCGGAGAGCTGCGTATCCGCGTCTTCTGCGTGTCTTGCCGCTCTACACTCAGCAAAAAGCTTTTCCACCATATCTTGCAAGGAGAAACTCTGCCAGGAAAGAAAACATCCAAAAACTTGTTCTAAAGCTTGCACGGGGGTCTGCAAAGAGTTTGGCAAGAATGAAAGGTAGTTGTCCAAAACTCGTTCTTTTCCAATAGAATAACCATGGAAAAGGCAGGAGAGTGGTAAAGTACTGTTTTCTCTAAGTCTGAATGCTGCCCACACTGTGCCTGTGTGCTGCAGCTTGCATCTTCGCCTTTGGGAAGCTGCCGCTCGCCGATTCTCCCGCAGGCGAAGAAGCGGCTTCTTCGCACACATAGCATTGTGGCGAGCGCAGGGAGCTCCTGAGAGCGGTTTGTGCCGAAAGAAGCCCGGGACCGGCACTTAGCTTCGGAGAGCTGCGTATCTGCGTCTTCTGCGTGTCTTGCCGCTCTACACTCAGCAAAAAGCTTTTCCACCATATCTTGCAAGGAGAAACTCTGCCAGGAAAGAAAACATCCAAAATCTTGTTCTAAAGCTTGCACGGGGGTCTGCAAAGAGTTTGGCAAGAATGAAAGGTAGTTGTCCAAAACTCGTTCTTTTCCAATAGAATAACCATGGAAAAGGCAGGAGAGTGGTAAAGTACTGTTTTCTCTAAGTCTGAAGGCTGCCCACACTGTGCCTGTGTGCCGCAGCTTGCATCTTCGCCTTTGGGAAGCTGCCGCTCGCCGATTCTCCCGCAGGCGAAGAAGCGGCTTCTTCGCACACAGAGCATTGTGGCGAGCGCAGGGAGCTCCTGAGAGCGGTTTGTGCCGAAAGAAGCCCGGGACCGGCACTTAGCTTCGGAGAGCTGCGTATCTGCGTCTTCTGTGTGTCTTGCCGCTCTACACTCAGCAAAAAGCTTTTCCACCATATCTTGCAAGGAGAAACTCTGCCAGGAAAGAAAACATCCAAAATCTTGTTCTAAAGCTTGCACGGGGGTCTGCAAAGAGTTTGGCAAGAATGAAAGGTAGTTGTCCAAAACTCGTTCTTTTCCAATAGAATAACCATGGATAAGGCAGGAGAGTGGTAAAGTACTGTTTTCTCTAAGTCTGAATGCTGCCCACACTGTGCCTGTGTGCTGCAGCTTGCATCTTCGCCTTTGGGAAGCTGCCGCTCGCCGATTCTCCCGGAGGCGAAGAAGCGGCTTCTTCGCACACAGAGCATTGTGGCGAGCGCAGGGAGCTCCTGAGAGCGGTTTGTGCCGAAAGAAGCCCGGGACCGGCACTTAGCTTCGGAGAGCTGCGTATCTGCGTCTTCTGCGTGTCTTGCCGCTCTACACTCAGCCAAAAGCTTTTCCACCATATATTGCAAGGAGAAACTCTGCCAGGAAAGAAAACATCCAAAATCTTGTTCTAAAGCTTGCACGGGGGTCTGCAAAGAGTTTGGCAAGAATGAAAGGTAGTTGTCCAAAACTCGTTCTTTTCCAATAGAATAACCATGGAAAAGGCAGGAGAGTGGTAAAGTACTGTTTTCTCTAAGTCTGAAGGCTGCCCACACTGTGCCTGTGTGCCGCAGCTTGCATCTTCGCCTTTGGGAAGCTGCCGCTCGCCGATTCTCCCGGAGGCGAAGAAGCGGCTTCTTCGCACACAGAGCATTGTGGTGAGCGCAGGGAGCTCCTGAGAGCGGTTTGTGCCGAAAGAAGCCCGGGACCGGCACTTAGCTTCGGAGAGCTGCGTATCTGCGTCTTCTGCGTGTCTTGCCGCTCTACACTCAGCAAAAAGCTTTTCCACCATATCTTGCAAGGAGAAACTCTGCCAGGAAAGAAAACATCCAAAATCTTGTTCTAAAGCTTGCACGGGGGTCTGCAAAGAGTTTGGCAAGAATGAAAGGTAGTTGTCCAAAACTCGTTCTTTTCCAATAGAATAACCATGGAAAAGGCAGGAGAGTGGTAAAGTACTGTTTTCTCTAAGTCTGAAGGCTGCCCACACTGTGCCTGTGTGCCGCAGCTTGCATCTTCGCCTTTGGGAAGCTGCCGCTCGCCGATTCTCCCGCAGGCGAAGAAGCGGCTTCTTCGCACACAGAGCATTGTGGCGAGCGCAGGGAGCTCCTGAGAGCGGTTTGTGCCGAAAGAAGCCCGGGACCGGCACTTAGCTTCGGAGAGCTGCGTATCTGCGTCTTCTGCGTGTCTTGCCGCTCTACACTCAGCAAAAAGCTTTTCCACCATATCTTGCAAGGAGAAACTCTGCCAGGAAAGAAAACATCCAAAATCTTGTTCTAAAGCTTGCACGGGGGTCTGCAAAGAGTTTGGCAAGAATGAAAGGTAGTTGTCCAAAACTCGTTCTTTTCCAATAGAATAACCATGGAAAAGGCAGGAGAGAGGTAAAGTACTGTTTTCTCTAAGTCTGAAGGCTGCCCACACTGTGCCTGTGTGCTGCAGCTTGCATCTTCGCCTTTGGGAAGCTGCCGCTCGCCGATTCTCCCGCAGGCGAAGAAGCGGCTTCTTCGCACACAGAGCATTGTGGCGAGCGCAGGGAGCTCCTGAGAGCGGTTTGTGCCGAAAGAAGCCCGGGACCGGCACTTAGCTTCGGAGAGCTGCGTATCTGCGTCTTCTGCGTGTCTTGCCGCTCTACACTCAGCAAAAAGCTTTTCCACCATATCTTGCAAGGAGAAACTCTGCCAGGAAAGAAAACATCCAAAATCTTGTTCTAAAGCTTGCACGGGGGTCTGCAAAGAGTTTGGCAAGAATGAAAGGTAGTTGTCCAAAACTCGTTCTTTTCCAATAGAATAACCATGGAAAAGGCAGGAGAGTGGTAAAGTACTGTTTTCTCTAAGTCTGAAGGCTGCCCACACTGTGCCTGTGTGCCGCAGCTTGCATCTTCGCCTTTGGGAAGCTGCCGCTCGCCGATTCTCCCGCAGGCGAAGAAGCGGCTTCTTCGCACACAGAGCATTGTGGCGAGCGCAGGGAGCTCCTGAGAGCGGTTTGTGCCGAAAGAAGCCCGGGACCGGCACTTAGCTTCGGAGAGCTGCGTATCTGCGTCTTCTGTGTGTCTTGCCGCTCTACACTCAGCCAAAAGCTTTTCCACCATATCTTGCAAGGAGAAACTCTGCCAGGAAAGAAAACATCCAAAATCTTGTTCTAAAGCTTGCACGGGGGTCTGCAAAGAGTTTGGCAAGAATGAAAGGTAGTTGTCCAAAACTCGTTCTTTTCCAATAGAATAACCATGGATAAGGCAGGAGAGTGGTAAAGTACTGTTTTCTCTAAGTCTGAATGCTGCCCACACTGTGCCTGTGTGCTGCAGCTTGCATCTTCGCCTTTGGGAAGCTGCCGCTCGCCGATTCTCCCGGAGGCGAAGAAGCGGCTTCTTCGCACACAGAGCATTGTGGCGAGCGCAGGGAGCTCCTGAGAGCGGTTTGTGCCGAAAGAAGCCCGGGACCGGCACTTAGCTTCGGAGAGCTGCGTATCTGCGTCTTCTGCGTGTCTTGCCGCTCTACACTCAGCCAAAAGCTTTTCCAGCATATCTTGCAAGGAGAAACTCTGCCAGGAAAGAAAACATCCAAAATCTTGTTCTAAAGCTTGCACGCAGGTCTGCAAAGAGTGTGGCAAGAATGAAAGGTAGTTGTCCAAAACTCGTTCTTTTCCAATAGAATAACCATGGAAAAGGCAGGAGAGTGGTAAAGTACTGTTTTCGCTAAGTCTGAAGGCTGCCCACACTGTGCCTGTGTGCCGCAGCTTGCATCTTCGCCTTTGGGAAGCTGCCGCTCGCCGATTCTCCCGGAGGCGAAGAAGCGGCTTCTTCGCACACAGAGCATTGTGGTGAGCGCAGGGAGCTCCTGAGAGCGGTTTGTGCCGAAAGAAGCCCGGGACCGGCACTTAGCTTCGGAGAGCTGCGTATCTGCGTCTTCTGCGTGTCTTGCCGCTCTACACTCAGCAAAAAGCTTTTCCACCATATCTTGCAAGGAGAAACTCTGCCAGGAAAGAAAACATCCAAAATCTGGTTCTAAAGCTTGCACGGGGGTCTGCAAAGAGTTTGGCAAGAATGAAAGGTAGTTGTCCAAAACTCGTTCTTTTCCAATAGAATAACCATGGAAAAGGCAGGAGAGAGGTAAAGTACTGTTTTCTCTAAGTCTGAAGGCTGCCCACACTGTGCCTGTGTGCTGCAGCTTGCATCTTCGCCTTTGGGAAGCTGCCGCTCGCCGATTCTCCCGGAGGCGAAGAAGCGGCTTCTTCGCACACAGAGCATTGTGGCGAGCGCAGGGAGCTCCTGAGAGCGGTTTGTGCCGAAAGAAGCCCGGGACCGGCACTTAGCTTCGGAGAGCTGCGTATCTGCGTCTTCTGCGTGTCTTGCCGCTCTACACTCAGCAAAAAGCTTTTCCACCATATCTTGCAAGGAGAAACTCTGCCAGGAAAGAAAACATCCAAAATCTTGTTCTAAAGCTTGCACGGGGGTCTGCAAAGAGTTTGGCAAGAATGAAAGGTAGTTGTCCAAAACTCGTTCTTTTCCAATAGAATAACCATGGAAAAGGCAGGAGAGTGGTAAAGTACTGTTTTCTCTAAGTCTGAAGGCTGCCCACACTGTGCCTGTGTGCCGCAGCTTGCATCTTCGCCTTTGGGAAGCTGCCGCTCGCCGATTCTCCCGCAGGCGAAGAAGCGGCTTCTTCGCACACAGAGCATTGTGGCGAGCGCAGGGAGCTCCTGAGAGCGGTTTGTGCCGAAAGAAGCCCGGGACCGGCACTTAGCTTCGGAGAGCTGCGTATCTGCGTCTTCTGCGTGTCTTGCCGCTCTACACTCAGCCAAAAGCTTTTCCACCATATCTTGCAAGGAGAAACTCTGCCAGGAAAGAAAACATCCAAAATCTTGTTCTAAAGCTTGCACGGGGGTCTGCAAAGAGTTTGGCAAGAATGAAAGGTAGTTGTCCAAAACTCGTTCTTTTCCAATAGAATAACCATGGAAAAGGCAGGAGAGTGGTAAAGTACTGTTTTCGCTAAGTCTGAAGGCTGCCCACACTGTGCCTGTGTGCCGCAGCTTGCATCTTCGCCTTTGGGAAGCTGCCGCTCGCCGATTCTCCCGGAGGCGAAGAAGCGGCTTCTTCGCACACAGAGCATTGTGGCGAGCGCAGGGAGCTCCTGAGAGCGGTTTGTGCCGAAAGAAGCCCGGGACCGGCACTTAGCTTCGGAGAGCTGCGTATCTGCGTCTTCTGCGTGTCTTGCCGCTCTACACTCAGCAAAAAGCTTTTCCACCATATCTTGCAAGGAGAAACTCTGCCAGGAAAGAAAACATCCAAAATCTTGTTCTAAAGCTTGCACGGGGGTCTGCAAAGAGTTTGGCAAGAATGAAAGGTAGTTGTCCAAAACTCGTTCTTTTCCAATAGAATAACCATGGAAAAGGCAGGAGAGTGGTAAAGTACTGTTTTCTCTAAGTCTGAAGGCTGCCCACACTGTGCCTGTGTGCCGCAGCTTGCATCTTCGCCTTTGGGAAGCTGCCGCTCGCCGATTCTCCCGCAGGCGAAGAAGCGGCTTCTTCGCACACAGAGCATTGTGGCGAGCGCAGGGAGCTCCTGAGAGCGGTTTGTGCCGAAAGAAGCCCGGGACCGGCACTTAGCTTCGGAGAGCTGCGTATCTGCGTCTTCTGCGTGTCTTGCCGCTCTACACTCAGCCAAAAGCTTTTCCACCATATCTTGCAAGGAGAAACTCTGCCAGGAAAGAAAACATCCAAAATCTTGTTCTAAAGCTTGCACGGGGGTCTGCAAAGAGTTTGGCAAGAATGAAAGGTAGTTGTCCAAAACTCGTTCTTTTCCAATAGAATAACCATGGAAAAGGCAGGAGAGTGGTAAAGTACTGTTTTCTCTAAGTCTGAAGGCTGCCCACACTGTGCCTGTGTGGTGCAGCTTGCATCTTCGCCTTTGGGAAGCTGCCGCTCGCCGATTCTCCCGGAGGCGAAGAAGCGGCTTCTTCGCACACAGAGCATTGTGGCGAGCGCAGGGAGCTCCTGAGAGCGGTTTGTGCCGAAAGAAGCCCGGGACCGGCACTTAGCTTCGGAGAGCTGCGTATCTGCGTCTTCTGCGTGTCTTGCCGCTCTACACTCAGCCAAAAGCTTTTCCACCATATCTTGCAAGGAGAAACTCTGCCAGGAAAGAAAACATCCAAAATCTTGTTCTAAAGCTTGAACGGAGGTCTGCAAAGAGTTTGGCAAGAATGAAAGGTAGTTGTCCAAAACTCGTTCTTTTCCAATAGAATAACCATGGATAAGGCAGGAGAGTGGTAAAGTACTGTTTTCTCTAAGTCTGAAGGCTGCCCACACTGTGCCTGTGTGCTGCAGCTTGCATCTTCGCCTTTGGGAAGCTGCCGCTCGCCGATTCTCCCGGAGGCGAAGAAGCGGCTTCTTCGCACACAGAGCATTGTGGCGAGCGCAGGGAGCTCCTGAGAGCGGTTTGTGCCGAAAGAAGCCCGGGACCGGCACTTAGCTTCGGAGAGCTGCGTATCTGCGTCTTCTGCGTGTCTTGCCGCTCTACACTCAGCAAAAAGCTTTTCCACCATATCTTGCAAGGAGAAACTCTGCCAGGAAAGAAAACATCCAAAATCTTCTTCTAAAGCTTGCACGGGGGTCTGCAAAGAGTTTGGCAAGAATGAAAGGTAGTTGTCCAAAACTCGTTCTTTTCCAATAGAATAACCATGGAAAAGGCAGGAGAGTGGTAAAGTACTGTTTTCTCTAAGTCTGAAGGCTGCCCACACTGTGCCTGTGTGCCGCAGCTTGCATCTTCGCCTTTGGGAAGCTGCCGCTCGCCGATTCTCCCGCAGGCGAAGAAGCGGCTTCTTCGCACACAGAGCATTGTGGCGAGCGCAGGGAGCTCCTGAGAGCGGTTTGTGCCGAAAGAAGCCCGGGACCGGCACTTAGCTTCGGAGAGCTGCGTATCTGCGTCTTCTGCGTGTCTTGCCGCTCTACACTCAGCCAAAAGCTTTTCCACCATATCTTGCAAGGAGAAACTCTGCCAGGAAAGAAAACATCCAAAATCTTGTTCTAAAGCTTGCACGGGGGTCTGCAAAGAGTTTGGCAAGAATGAAAGGTAGTTGTCCAAAACTCGTTCTTTTCCAATAGAATAACCATGGAAAAGGCAGGAGAGTGGTAAAGTACTGTTTTCTCTAAGTCTGAAGGCTGCCCACACTGTGCCTGTGTGCCGCAGCTTGCATCTTCGCCTTTGGGAAGCTGCCGCTCGCCGATTCTCCCGCAGGCGAAGAAGCGGCTTCTTCGCACACAGAGCATTGTGGCGAGCGCAGGGAGCTCCTGAGAGCGGTTTGTGCCGAAAGAAGCCCGGGACCGGCACTCAGCTTCGGAGAGCTGCGTATCTGCGTCTTCTGCGTGTCTTGCCGCTCTACACTCAGCAAAAAGCTTTTCCACCATATCTTGCAAGGAGAAACTCTGCCAGGAAAGAAAACATCCAAAAACTTGTTCTAAAGCTTGCACGGGGGTCTGCAAAGAGTTTGGCAAGAATGAAAGGTAGTTGTCCAAAACTCGTTCTTTTCCAATAGAATAACCATGGAAAAGGCAGGAGAGTGGTAAAGTACTGTTTTCTCTAAGTCTGAATGCTGCCCACACTGTGCCTGTGTGCTGCAGCTTGCATCTTCGCCTTTGGGAAGCTGCCGCTCGCCGATTCTCCCGCAGGCGAAGAAGCGGCTTCTTCGCACACATAGCATTGTGGCGAGCGCAGGGAGCTCCTGAGAGCGGTTTGTGCCGAAAGAAGCCCGGGACCGGCACTTAGCTTCGGAGAGCTGCGTATCTGCGTCTTCTGCGTGTCTTGCCGCTCTACACTCAGCAAAAAGCTTTTCCACCATATCTTGCAAGGAGAAACTCTGCCAGGAAAGAAAACATCCAAAATCTTCTTCTAAAGCTTGCACGGGGGTCTGCAAAGAGTTTGGCAAGAATGAAAGGTAGTTGTCCAAAACTCGTTCTTTTCCAATAGAATAACCATGGAAAAGGCAGGAGAGTGGTAAAGTACTGTTTTCTCTAAGTCTGAAGGCTGCCCACACTGTGCCTGTGTGCCGCAGCTTGCATCTTCGCCTTTGGGAAGCTGCCGCTCGCCGATTCTCCCGCAGGCGAAGAAGCGGCTTCTTCGCACACATAGCATTGTGGCGAGCGCAGGGAGCTCCTGAGAGCGGTTTGTGCCGAAAGAAGCCCGGGACCGGCACTTAGCTTCGGAGAGCTGCGTATCTGCGTCTTCTGCGTGTCTTGCCGCTCTACACTCAGCAAAAAGCTTTTCCAGCATATCTTGCAAGGAGAAACTCTGCCAGGAAAGAAAACATCCAAAATCTTGTTCTAAAGCTTGCACGGGGGTCTGCAAAGAGTTTGGCAAGAATGAAAGGTAGTTGTCCAAAACTCGTTCTTTTCCAATAGAATAACCATGGAAAAGGCAGGAGAGTGGTAAAGTACTGTTTTCGCTAAGTCTGAAGGCTGCCCACACTGTGCCTGTGTGCCGCAGCTTGCATCTTCGCCTTTGGGAAGCTGCCGCTCGCCGATTCTCCCGGAGGCGAAGAAGCGGCTTCTTCGCACAAAGAGCATTGTGGTGAGCGCAGGGAGCTCCTGAGAGCGGTTTGTGCCGAAAGAAGCCCGGGACCGGCACTTAGCTTCGGAGAGCTGCGTATCTGCGTCTTCTGCGTGTCTTGCCGCTCTACACTCAGCAAAAAGCTTTTCCACCATATCTTGCAAGGAGAAACTCTGCCAGGAAAGAAAACATCCAAAATCTTGTTCTAAAGCTTGCACGGGGGTCTGCAAAGAGTTTGGCAAGAATGAAAGGTAGTTGTCCAAAACTCGTTCTTTTCCAATAGAATAACCATGGAAAAGGCAGGAGAGTGGTAAAGTACTGTTTTCTCTAAGTCTGAAGGCTGCCCACACTGTGCCTGTGTGCCGCAGCTTGCATCTTCGCCTTTGGGAAGCTGCCGCTCGCCGATTCTCCCGCAGGCGAAGAAGCGGCTTCTTCGCACACAGAGCATTGTGGCGAGCGCAGGGAGCTCCTGAGAGCGGTTTGTGCCGAAAGAAGCCCGGGACCGGCACTTAGCTTCGGAGAGCTGCGTATCTGCGTCTTCTGCGTGTCTTGCCGCTCTACACTCAGCAAAAAGCTTTTCCACCATATCTTGCAAGGAGAAACTCTGCCAGGAAAGAAAACATCCAAAATCTGGTTCTAAAGCTTGCACGGGGGTCTGCAAAGAGTTTGGCAAGAATGAAAGGTAGTTGTCCAAAACTCGTTCTTTTCCAATAGAATAACCATGGAAAAGGCAGGAGAGAGGTAAAGTACTGTTTTCTCTAAGTCTGAAGGCTGCCCACACTGTGCCTGTGTGCTGCAGCTTGCATCTTCGCCTTTGCGAAGCTGCCGCTCGCCGATTCTCCCGGAGGCGAAGAAGCGGCTTCTTCGCACACAGAGCATTGTGGCGAGCGCAGGGAGCTCCTGAGAGCGGTTTGTGCCGAAAGAAGCCCGGGACCGGCACTTAGCTTCGGAGAGCTGCGTATCTGCGTCTTCTGCGTGTCTTGCCGCTCTACACTCAGCCAAAAGCTTTTCCACCATATCTTGCAAGGAGAAACTCTGCCAGGAAAGAAAACATCCAAAATCTTGTTCTAAAGCTTGCACGGGGGTCTGCAAAGAGTTTGGCAAGAATGAAAGGTAGTTGTCCAAAACTGGTTCTTTTCCAATAGAATAACCATGGAAAAGGCAGGAGAGTGGTAAAGTACTGTTTTCTCTAAGTCTGAAGGCTGCCCACACTGTGCCTGTGTGCCGCAGCTTGCATCTTCGCCTTTGGGAAGCTGCCGCTCGCCGATTCTCCCGCAGGCGAAGAAGCGGCTTCTTCGCACACATAGCATTGTGGCGAGCGCAGGGAGCTCCTGAGAGCGGTTTGTGCCGAAAGAAGCCCGGGACCGGCACTTAGCTTCGGAGAGCTGCGTATCTGCGTCTTCTGCGTGTCTTGCCGCTCTACACTCAGCAAAAAGCTTTTCCACCATATCTTGCAAGGAGAAACTCTGCCAGGAAAGAAAACATCCAAAATCTTGTTCTAAAGCTTGCACGGGGGTCTGCAAAGAGTTTGGCAAGAATGAAAGGTAGTTGTCCAAAACTCGTTCTTTTCCAATAGAATAACCATGGAAAAGGCAGGAGAGTGGTAAAGTACTGTTTTCTCTAAGTCTGAATGCTGCCCACACTGTGCCTGTGTGCTGCAGCTTGCATCTTCGCCTTTGGGAAGCTGCCACTCGCCGATTCTCCCGGAGGCGAAGAAGCGGCTTCTTCGCACACAGAGCATTGTGGCGAGCGCAGGGAGCTCCTGAGAGCGGTTTGTGCCGAAAGAAGCCCGGGACCGGCACTTAGCTTCGGAGAGCTGCGTATCTGCGTCTTCTGCGTGTCTTGCCGCTCTACACTCAGCCAAAAGCTTTTCCACCATATCTTGCAAGGAGAAACTCTGCCAGGAAAGAAAACATCCAAAATCTTGTTCTAAAGCTTGCACGGGGGTCTGCAAAGAGTTTGGCAAGAATGAAAGGTAGTTGTCCAAAACTCGTTCTTTTCCAATAGAATAACCATGGAAAAGGCAGGAGAGTGGTAAAGTACTGTTTTCTCTAAGTCTGAAGGCTGCCCACACTGTGCCTGCGTGCTGCAGCTTGCATCTTCGCCTTTGGGAAGCTGCCGCTCGCCGATTCTCCCGCAGGCGAAGAAGCGGCTTCTTCGCACACAGAGCATTGTGGCGAGCGCAGGGAGCTCCTGAGAGCGGTTTGTGCCGAAAGAAGCCCGGGACCGGCACTTAGCTTCGGAGAGCTGCGTATCTGCGTCTTCTGCGTGTCTTGCCGCTCTACACTCAGCCAAAAGCTTTTCCACCATATCTTGCAAGGAGAAACTCTGCCAGGAAAGAAAACATCCAAAATCTTGTTCTAAAGCTTGCACGGGGGTCTGCAAAGAGTTTGGCAAGAATGAAAGGTAGTTGTCCAAAACTCGTTCTTTTCCAATAGAATAACCATGGAAAAGGCAGGAGAGTGGTAAAGTACTGTTTTCGCTAAGTCTGAAGGCTGCCCACACTGTGCCTGTGTGCCGCAGCTTGCATCTTCGCCTTTGGGAAGCTGCCGCTCGCCGATTCTCCCGGAGGCGAAGAAGCGGCTTCTTCGCACACAGAGCATTGTGGCGAGCGCAGGGAGCTCCTGAGAGCGGTTTGTGCCGAAAGAAGCCCGGGACCGGCACTTAGCTTCGGAGAGCTGCGTATCTGCGTCTTCTGCGTGTCTTGCCGCTCTACACTCAGCCAAAAGCTTTTCCACCATATCTTGCAAGGAGAAACTCTGCCAGGAAAGAAAACATCCAAAATCTTGTTCTAAAGCTTGCACGGGGGTCTGCAAAGAGTTTGGCAAGAATGAAAGGTAGTTGTCCAAAACTCGTTCTTTTCCAATAGAATAACCATGGAAAAGGCAGGAGAGTGGTAAAGTACTGTTTTCTCTAAGTCTGAAGGCTGCCCACACTGTGCCTGTGTGCCGCAGCTTGCATCTTCGCCTTTGGGAAGCTGCCGCTCGCCGATTCTCCCGCAGGCGAAGAAGCGGCTTCTTCGCACACAGAGCATTGTGGCGAGCGCAGGGAGCTCCTGAGAGCGGTTTGTGCCGAAAGAAGCCCGGGACCGGCACTTAGCTTCGGAGAGCTGCGTATCTGCGTCTTCTGCGTGTCTTGCCGCTCTACACTCAGCAAAAAGCTTTTCCACCATATCTTGCAAGGAGAAACTCTGCCAGGAAAGAAAACATCCAAAATCTTGTTCTAAAGCTTGCACGGGGGTCTGCAAAGAGTTTGGCAAGAATGAAAGGTAGTTGTCCAAAACTCGTTCTTTTCCAATAGAATAACCATGGAAAAGGCAGGAGAGTGGTAAAGTACTGTTTTCTCTAAGTCTGAAGGCTGCCCACACTGTGCCTGTGTGCTGCAGCTTGCATCTTCGCCTTTGCGAAGCTGCCGCTCGCCGATTCTCCCGGAGGCGAAGAAGCGGCTTCTTCGCACACAGAGCATTGTGGCGAGCGCAGGGAGCTCCTGAGAGCGGTTTGTGCCGAAAGAAGCCCGGGACCGGCACTTAGCTTCGGAGAGCTGCGTATCTGCGTCTTCTGCGTGTCTTGCCGCTCTACACTCAGCCAAAAGCTTTTCCACCATATCTTGCAAGGAGAAACTCTGCCAGGAAAGAAAACATCCAAAATCTTGTTCTAAAGCTTGAACGGAGGTCTGCAAAGAGTTTGGCAAGAATGAAAGGTAGTTGTCCAAAACTCGTTCTTTTCCAATAGAATAACCATGGATAAGGCAGGAGAGTGGTAAAGTACTGTTTTCTCTAAGTCTGAAGGCTGCCCACACTGTGCCTGTGTGCTGCAGCTTGCATCTTCGCCTTTGGGAAGCTGCCGCTCGCCGATTCTCCCGGAGGCGAAGAAGCGGCTTCTTCGCACACAGAGCATTGTGGCGAGCGCAGGGA
Source organism: Molothrus aeneus (assembly GCF_037042795.1). Taxonomy (NCBI): domain Eukaryota; kingdom Metazoa; phylum Chordata; class Aves; order Passeriformes; family Icteridae; genus Molothrus; species Molothrus aeneus. The sequence goes on along the minus strand of NW_027098926.1, from coordinate 101,770 downwards.
GCTCCTGAGAGCGGTTTGTGCCGAAAGAAGCCCGGGACCGGCACTTAGCTTCGGAGAGCTGCGTATCTGCGTCTTCTGCGTGTCTTGCCGCTCTACACTCAGCAAAAAGCTTTTCCACCATATCTTGCAAGGAGAAACTCTGCCAGGAAAGAAAACATCCAAAAACTTGTTCTAAAGCTTGCACGGGGGTCTGCAAAGAGTTTGGCAAGAATGAAAGGTAGTTGTCCAAAACTCGTTCTTTTCCAATAGAATAACCATGGAAAAGGCAGGAGAGTGGTAAAGTACTGTTTTCTCTAAGTCTGAAGGCTGCCCACACTGTGCCTGTGTGCTGCAGCTTGCATCTTCGCCTTTGGGAAGCTGCCGCTCGCCGATTCTCCCGCAGGCGAAGAAGCGGCTTCTTCGCACACATAGCATTGTGGCGAGCGCAGGGAGCTCCTGAGAGCGGTTTGTGCCGAAAGAAGCCCGGGACCGGCACTTAGCTTCGGAGAGCTGCGTATCTGCGTCTTCTGCGTGTCTTGCCGCTCTACACTCAGCAAAAAGCTTTTCCACCATATCTTGCAAGGAGAAACTCTGCCAGGAAAGAAAACATCCAAAATCTTGTTCTAAAGCTTGCACGGGGGTCTGCAAAGAGTTTGGCAAGAATGAAAGGTAGTTGTCCAAAACTCGTTCTTTTCCAATAGAATAACCATGGAAAAGGCAGGAGAGTGGTAAAGTACTGTTTTCTCTAAGTCTGAAGGCTGCCCACACTGTGCCTGTGTGCCGCAGCTTGCATCTTCGCCTTTGGGAAGCTGCCGCTCGCCGATTCTCCCGCAGGCGAAGAAGCGGCTTCTTCGCACACAGAGCATTGTGGCGAGCGCAGGGAGCTCCTGAGAGCGGTTTGTGCCGAAAGAAGCCCGGGACCGGCACTTAGCTTCGGAGAGCTGCGTATCTGCGTCTTCTGTGTGTCTTGCCGCTCTACACTCAGCAAAAAGCTTTTCCACCATATCTTGCAAGGAGAAACTCTGCCAGGAAAGAAAACATCCAAAATCTTGTTCTAAAGCTTGCACGGGGGTCTGCAAAGAGTTTGGCAAGAATGAAAGGTAGTTGTCCAAAACTCGTTCTTTTCCAATAGAATAACCATGGATAAGGCAGGAGAGTGGTAAAGTACTGTTTTCTCTAAGTCTGAATGCTGCCCACACTGTGCCTGTGTGCTGCAGCTTGCATCTTCGCCTTTGGGAAGCTGCCGCTCGCCGATTCTCCCGGAGGCGAAGAAGCGGCTTCTTCGCACACAGAGCATTGTGGCGAGCGCAGGGAGCTCCTGAGAGCGGTTTGTGCCGAAAGAAGCCCGGGACCGGCACTTAGCTTCGGAGAGCTGCGTATCTGCGTCTTCTGCGTGTCTTGCCGCTCTACACTCAGCCAAAAGCTTTTCCACCATATCTTGCAAGGAGAAACTCTGCCAGGAAAGAAAACATCCAAAATCTTGTTCTAAAGCTTGCACGGGGGTCTGCAAAGAGTTTGGCAAGAATGAAAGGTAGTTGTCCAAAACTCGTTCTTTTCCAATAGAATAACCATGGAAAAGGCAGGAGAGTGGTAAAGTACTGTTTTCGCTAAGTCTGAAGGCTGCCCACACTGTGCCTGTGTGCCGCAGCTTGCATCTTCGCCTTTGGGAAGCTGCCGCTCGCCGATTCTCCCGGAGGCGAAGAAGCGGCTTCTTCGCACACAGAGCATTGTGGTGAGCGCAGGGAGCTCCTGAGAGCGGTTTGTGCCGAAAGAAGCCCGGGACCGGCACTTAGCTTCGGAGAGCTGCGTATCTGCGTCTTCTGCGTGTCTTGCCGCTCTACACTCAGCAAAAAGCTTTTCCACCATATCTTGCAAGGAGAAACTCTGCCAGGAAAGAAAACATCCAAAATCTTGTTCTAAAGCTTGCACGGGGGTCTGCAAAGAGTTTGGCAAGAATGAAAGGTAGTTGTCCAAAACTCGTTCTTTTCCAATAGAATAACCATGGAAAAGGCAGGAGAGTGGTAAAGTACTGTTTTCTCTAAGTCTGAAGGCTGCCCACACTGTGCCTGTGTGCCGCAGCTTGCATCTTCGCCTTTGGGAAGCTGCCGCTCGCCGATTCTCCCGCAGGCGAAGAAGCGGCTTCTTCGCACACAGAGCATTGTGGCGAGCGCAGGGAGCTCCTGAGAGCGGTTTGTGCCGAAAGAAGCCCGGGACCGGCACTTAGCTTCGGAGAGCTGCGTATCTGCGTCTTCTGCGTGTCTTGCCGCTCTACACTCAGCAAAAAGCTTTTCCACCATATCTTGCAAGGAGAAACTCTGCCAGGAAAGAAAACATCCAAAATCTGGTTCTAAAGCTTGCACGGGGGTCTGCAAAGAGTTTGGCAAGAATGAAAGGTAGTTGTCCAAAACTCGTTCTTTTCCAATAGAATAACCATGGAAAAGGCAGGAGAGAGGTAAAGTACTGTTTTCTCTAAGTCTGAAGGCTGCCCACACTGTGCCTGTGTGCTGCAGCTTGCATCTTCGCCTTTGGGAAGCTGCCGCTCGCCGATTCTCCCGCAGGCGAAGAAGCGGCTTCTTCGCACACAGAGCATTGTGGCGAGCGCAGGGAGCTGCTGAGAGCGGTTTGTGCCGAAAGAAGCCCGGGACCGGCACTTAGCTTCGGAGAGCTGCGTATCTGCGTCTTCTGCGTGTCTTGCCGCTCTACACTCAGCAAAAAGCTTTTCCACCATATCTTGCAAGGAGAAACTCTGCCAGGAAAGAAAACATCCAAAATCTTGTTCTAAAGCTTGCACGCAGGTCTGCAAAGAGTTTGGCAAGAATGAAAGGTAGTTGTCCAAAACTCGTTCTTTTCCAATAGAATAACCATGGATAAGGCAGGAGAGTGGTAAAGTACTGTTTTCTCTAAGTCTGAAGGCTGCCCACACTGTGCCTGTGTGCCGCAGCTTGCATCTTCGCCTTTGGGAAGCTGCCGCTCGCCGATTCTCCCGCAGGCGAAGAAGCGGCTTCTTCGCACACAGAGCATTGTGGCGAGCGCAGGGAGCTCCTGAGAGCGGTTTGTGCCGAAAGAAGCCCGGGACCGGCACTTAGCTTCGGAGAGCTGCGTATCTGCGTCTTCTGCGTGTCTTGCCGCTCTACACTCAGCAAAAAGCTTTTCCACCATATCTTGCAAGGAGAAACTCTGCCAGGAAAGAAAACATCCAAAATCTTGTTCTAAAGCTTGCACGGGGGTCTGCAAAGAGTTTGGCAAGAATGAAAGGTAGTTGTCCAAAACTCGTTCTTTTCCAATAGAATAACCATGGAAAAGGCAGGAGAGTGGTAAAGTACTGTTTTCGCTAAGTCTGAAGGCTGCCCACACTGTGCCTGTGTGCCGCAGCTTGCATCTTCGCCTTTGGGAAGCTGCCGCTCGCCGATTCTCCCGCAGGCGAAGAAGCGGCTTCTTCGCACACAGAGCATTGTGGCGAGCGCAGGGAGCTCCTGAGAGCGGTTTGTGCCGAAAGAAGCCCGGGACCGGCACTTAGCTTCGGAGAGCTGCGTATCTGCGTCTTCTGCGTGTCTTGCCGCTCTACACTCAGCCAAAAGCTTTTCCACCATATCTTGCAAGGAGAAACTCTGCCAGGAAAGAAAACATCCAAAATCTTGTTCTAAAGCTTGCACGGGGGTCTGCAAAGAGTTTGGCAAGAATGAAAGGTAGTTGTCCAAAACTCGTTCTTTTCCAATAGAATAACCATGGAAAAGGCAGGAGAGTGGTAAAGTACTGTTTTCTCTAAGTCTGAAGGCTGCCCACACTGTGCCTGTGTGCCGCAGCTTGCATCTTCGCCTTTGGGAAGCTGCCGCTCGCCGATTCTCCCGCAGGCGAAGAAGCGGCTTCTTCGCACACAGAGCATTGTGGCGAGCGCAGGGAGCTCCTGAGAGCGGTTTGTGCCGAAAGAAGCCCGGGACCGGCACTCAGCTTCGGAGAGCTGCGTATCTGCGTCTTCTGCGTGTCTTGCCGCTCTACACTCAGCAAAAAGCTTTTCCACCATATCTTGCAAGGAGAAACTCTGCCAGGAAAGAAAACATCCAAAAACTTGTTCTAAAGCTTGCACGGGGGTCTGCAAAGAGTTTGGCAAGAATGGAAGGTAGTTGTCCAAAACTCGTTCTTTTCCAATAGAATAACCATGGAAAAGGCAGGAGAGTGGTAAAGTACTGTTTTCTCTAAGTCTGAATGCTGCCCACACTGTGCCTGTGTGCTGCAGCTTGCATCTTCGCCTTTGGGAAGCTGCCGCTCGCCGATTCTCCCGCAGGCGAAGAAGCGGCTTCTTCGCACACATAGCATTGTGGCGAGCGCAGGGAGCTCCTGAGAGCGGTTTGTGCCGAAAGAAGCCCGGGACCGGCACTTAGCTTCGGAGAGCTGCGTATCTGCGTCTTCTGCGTGTCTTGCCGCTCTACACTCAGCAAAAAGCTTTTCCACCATATCTTGCAAGGAGAAACTCTGCCAGGAAAGAAAACATCCAAAATCTTGTTCTAAAGCTTGCACGGGGGTCTGCAAAGAGTTTGGCAAGAATGAAAGGTAGTTGTCCAAAACTCGTTCTTTTCCAATAGAAGAACCATGGAAAAGGCAGGAGAGTGGTAAAGTACTGTTTTCTCTAAGTCTGAAGGCTGCCCACACTGTGCCTGTGTGCTGCAGCTTGCATCTTCGCCTTTGGGAAGCTGCCGCTCGCCGATTCTCCCGCAGGCGAAGAAGCGGCTTCTTCGCACACATAGCATTGTGGCGAGCGCAGGGAGCTCCTGAGAGCGGTTTGTGCCGAAAGAAGCCCGGGACCGGCACTTAGCTTCGGAGAGCTGCGTATCTGCGTCTTCTGCGTGTCTTGCCGCTCTACACTCAGCAAAAAGCTTTTCCACCATATCTTGCAAGGAGAAACTCTGCCAGGAAAGAAAACATCCAAAATCTTGTTCTAAAGCTTGCACGGAGGTCTGCAAAGAGTTTGGCAAGAATGAAAGGTAGTTGTCCAAAACTCGTTCTTTTCCAATAGAATAACCATGGAAAAGGCAGGAGAGTGGTAAAGTACTGTTTTCTCTAAGTCTGAAGGCTGCCCACACTGTGCCTGTGTGCTGCAGCTTGCATCTTCGCCTTTGGGAAGCTGCCGCTCGCCGATTCTCCCGGAGGCGAAGAAGCGGCTTCTTCGCACACAGAGCATTGTGGCGAGCGCAGGGATCTCCTGAGAGCGGTTTGTGCCGAAAGAAGCCCGGGACCGGCACTTAGCTTCGGACAGCTGCGTATCTGCGTCTTCTGCGTGTCTTGCCGCTCTACACTCAGCAAAAAGCTTTTCCACCATATCTTGCAAGGAGAAACTCTGCCAGGAAAGAAAACATCCAAAATCTTGTTCTAAAGCTTGCACGGGGGTCTGCAAAGAGTTTGGCAAGAATGAAGGTAGTTGTCCAAAACTCGTTCTTTTCCAATAGAATAACCATGGAAAAGGCAGGAGAGTGGTAAAGTACTGTTTTCTCTAAGTCTGAAGGCTGCCCACACTGTGCCTGTGTGCTGCAGCTTGCATCTTCGCCTTTGGGAAGCTGCCGCTCGCCGATTCTCCCGGAGGCGAAGAAGCGGCTTCTTCGCACACAGAGCATTGTGGCGAGCGCAGGGAGCTCCTGAGAGCGGTTTGTGCCGAAAGAAGCCCGGGACCGGCACTTAGCTTCGGAGAGCTGCGTATCTGCGTCTTCTGCGTGTCTTGCCGCTCTACACTCAGCAAAAAGCTTTTCCACCATATCTTGCAAGGAGAAACTCTGCAGGAAAGAAAACATCCAAAATCTTGTTCTAAAGCTTGCACGGGGGTCTGCAAAGAGTTTGGCAAGAAATGAAAGGTAGTTGTCCAAAACTCGTTCTTTTCCAATAGAATAACCATGGAAAAGGCAGGAGAGTGGTAAAGTACTGTTTTCTCTAAGTCTGAAGGCTGCCCACACTGTGCCTGTGTGCTGCAGCTTGCATCTTCGCCTTTGGGAAGCTGCCGCTTGCCGATTCTCCCGGAGGCGAAGAAGCGGCTTCTTCGCACACAGAGCATTGTGGCGAGCGCAGGGAGCTCCTGAGAGCGGTTTGTGCCGAAAGAAGCCCGGGACCGGCACTTAGCTTCGGAGAGCTGCGTATCTGCGTCTTCTGCGTGTCTTGCCGCTCTACACTCAGCAAAAAGCTTTTCCACCATATCTTGCAAGGAGAAACTCTGCCAGGAAAGAAAACATCCAAAATCTTGTTCTAAAGCTTGCACGGGGGTCTGCAAAGAGTTTGGCAAGAATGAAAGGTAGTTGTCCAAAACTCGTTCTTTTCCAATAGAATAACCATGGAAAAGGAGGGAGAGTGGTAAAGTACTGTTTTCTCTAAGTCTGAAGGCTGCCCACACTGTGCCTGCGTGCTGCAGCTTGCATCTTCGCCTTTGGGAAGCTGCCGCTCGCCGATTCTCCCGGAGGCGAAGAAGCGGCTTCTTCGCACACAGAGCATTGTGGCGAGCGCAGGGAGCTCCTGAGAGCGGTTTGTGCCGAAAGAAGCCCGGGACCGGCACTTAGCTTCGGACAGCTGCGTATCTGCGTCTTCTGCGTGTCTTGCCGCTCTACACTCAGCAAAAAGCTTTTCCACCATATCTTGCAAGGAGAAACTCTGCCAGGAAAGAAAACATCCAAAATCTTGTTCTAAAGCTTGCACGGGGGTCTGCAAAGAGTTTGGCAAGAATGAAAGTAGTTTCCAAAACTCGTTCTTTTCCAATAGAATAACCATGGAAAAGGCAGGAGAGTGGTAAAGTACTGTTTTCTCTAAGTCTGAAGGCTGCCCACACTGTGCCTGTGTGCTGCAGCTTGCATCTTCGCCTTTGGGAAGCTGCCGCTCGCCGATTCTCCCGGAGGCGAAGAAGCGGCTTCTTCGCACACAGAGCATTGTGGCGAGCGCAGGGAGCTCCTGAGAGCGGTTTGTGCCGAAAGAAGCCCGGGACCGGCACTTAGCTTCGGAGAGCTGCGTATCTGCGTCTTCTGCGTGTCTTGCCGCTCTACACTCAGCAAAAAGCTTTTCCACCATATCTTGCAAGGAGAAACTCTGCCAGGAAAAGAAAACATCCAAAATCTTGTTCTAAAGCTTGCACGGGGGTCTGCAAAGAGTTTGGCAAGAATGAATGGTAGTTGTCCAAAACTCGTTCTTTTCCAATAGAATAACCATGGAAAAGGCAGGAGAGTGGTAAAGTACTGTTTTCTCTAAGTCTGAAGGCTGCCCACACTGTGCCTGTGTGCTGCAGCTTGCATCTTCGCCTTTGGGAAGCTGCCGCTCGCCGATTCTCCCGGAGGCGAAGAAGCGGCTTCTTCGCACACAGAGCATTGTGGCGAGCGCAGGGAGCTCCTGAGAGCGGTTTGTGCCGAAAGAAGCCCGGGACCGGCACTTAGCTTCGGAGAGCTGCGTATCTGCGTCTTCTGCGTGTCTTGCCGCTCTACACTCAGCAAAAAGCTTTTCCACCATATCTTGCAAGGAGAAACTCTGCCAGGAAAGAAAACATCCAAAATCTTGTTCTAAAGCTTGCCAAGGGGGTCTGCAAAGCGTTTGGCAAAAATGAAAGGTAGTTGTCCAAAACTCGTTCTTTTCCAATAGAATAACCATGGAAAAGGCAGGAGAGTGGTAAAGTACTGTTTTCTCGAAGTCTGAAGGCTGCCCACACTGTGCCTGCGTGCTGCAGCTTGCATCTTCGCCTTTGGGAAGCTGCCGCTCGCCGATTCTCCCGGAGGCGAAGAAGCGGCTTCTTCGCACACAGAGCATTGTGGCGAGCGCAGGGAGCTCCTGAGAGCGGTTTGTGCCGAAAGAAGCCCGGGACCGGCACTTAGCTTCGGAGAGCTGCGTATCTGCGTCTTCTGCGTGTCCTTGCCGCTCTACACTCAGCAAAAAGCTTTTCCACCATATCTTGCAAGGAGAAACTCTGCCAGGAAAGAAAACATCCAAAATCTTGTTCTAAAGCTTGCACGGGGGTCTGCAAAGAGTTTGGCAAGAATGAAAGGTAGTTGTCCAAAACTCGTTCTTTTCCAATAGAATAACCATGGAAAAGGCAGGAGAGTGGTAAAGTACTGTTTTCTCTAAGTCTGAAGGCTGCCCACACTGTGCCTGTGTGCTGCAGCTTGCATCTTCGCCTTTGGGAAGCTGCCGCTCGCCGATTCTCCCGGAGGCGAAGAAGCGGCTTCTTCGCACACAGAGCATTGTGGCGAGCGCAGGAGCTCCTGAGAGCGGTTTGTGCCGAAAGAAGCCCGGGACCGGCACTTAGCTTCGGAGAGCTGCGTATCTGCGTCTTCTGCGTGTCTTGCCGCTCTACACTCAGCAAAAAGCTTTTCCACCATATCTTGCAAGGAGAAACTCTGCCAGGAAAGAAAACATCCAAAATCTTGGTTCTAAAGCTTGCACGGGGGTCTGCAAAGAGTTTGGCAAGAATGAAAGGTAGTTGTCCAAAACTCGTTCTTTTCCAATAGAATAACCATGGAAAAGGAGGAGAGTGGTAAAGTACTGTTTTCTCTAAGTCTGAAGGCTGCCCACACTGTGCCTGCGTGCTGCAGCTTGCATCTTCGCCTTTGGGAAGCTGCCGCTCGCCGATTCTCCCGGAGGCGAAGAAGCGGCTTCTTCGCACACAGAGCATTGTGGCGAGCGCAGGGAGCTCCTGAGAGCGGTTTGTGCCGAAAGAAGCCCGGGACCGGCACTTAGCTTCGGACAGCTGCGTATCTGCGTCTTCTGCGTGTCTTGCCGCTCTACACTCAGCAAAAAGCTTTTCCACCATATCTTGCAAGGAGAAACTCTGCCAGGAAAGAAAACATCCAAAATCTTGTTCTAAAGCTTGCACGGGGGTCTGCAAAGAGTTTGGCAAGAATGAAAGGTAGTTGTCCAAAACTCGTTCTTTTCCAATAGAATAACCATGGAAAAGGCAGGAGAGTGGTAAAGTACTGTTTTCTCGAAGTCTGAAGGCTGCCCACACTGTGCCTGTGTGCTGCAGCTTGCATCTTCGCCTTTGGGAAGCTGCCGCTCGCCGATTCTCCCGGAGGCGAAGAAGCGGCTTCTTCGCACACAGAGCATTGTGGCGAGCGCAGGGAGCTCCTGAGAGCGGTTTGTGCCGAAAGAAGCCCGGGACCGGCACTTAGCTTCGGAGAGCTGCGTATCTGCGTCTTCTGCGTGTCTTGCCGCTCTACACTCAGCAAAAAGCTTTTCCACCATATCTTGCAAGGAGAAACTCTGCCAGGAAAGAAAACATCCAAAATCTTCTTCTAAAGCTTGCACGGGGGTCTGCAAAGAGTTTGGCAAGAATGAAAGGTAGTTGTCCAAAACTCGTTCTTTTCCAATAGAATAACCATGGAAAAGGAGGAGAGTGGTAAAGTACTGTTTTCTCTAAGTCTGAAGGCTGCCCACACTGTGCCTGTGTGCTGCAGCTTGCATCTTCGCCTTTGGGAAGCTGCCGCTCGCCGATTCTCCCGGAGGCGAAGAAGCGGCTTCTTCGCACACAGAGCATTGTGGCGAGCGCAGGGAGCTCCTGAGAGCGGTTTGTGCCGAAAGAAGCCCGGGACCGGCACTTAGCTTCGGAGAGCTGCGTATCTGCGTCTTCTGCGTGTCTTGCCGCTCTACACTCAGCAAAAAGCTTTTCCACCATATCTTGCAAGGAGAAACTCTGCCAGGAAAGAAAACATCCAAAATCTTGTTCTAAAGCTTGCACGGGGGTCTGCAAAGAGTTTGGCAAGAATGAAAGGTAGTTGTCCAAAACTCGTTCTTTTCCAATAGAATAACCATGGAAAAGGCAGGAGAGTGGTAAAGTACTGTTTTCTCTAAGTCTGAAGGCTGCCCACACTGTGCCTGTGTGCTGCAGCTTGCATCTTCGCCTTTGGGAAGCTGCCGCTCGCCGATTCTCCCGGAGGCGAAGAAGCGGCTTCTTCGCACACAGAGCATTGTGGCGAGCGCAGGGAGCTCCTGAGAGCGGTTTGTGCCGAAAGAAGCCCGGGACCGGCACTTAGCTTCGGAGAGCTGCGTATCTGCGTCTTCTGCGTGTCTTGCCGCTCTACACTCAGCAAAAAGCTTTTCCACCATATCTTGCAAGGAGAAACTCTGCCAGGAAAGAAAACATCCAAAATCTTCTTCTAAAGCTTGCACGGGGGTCTGCAAAGAGTTTGGCAAGAATGAAAGGTAGTTGTCCAAAACTCGTTCTTTTCCAATAGAATAACCATGGAAAAGGCAGGAGAGTGGTAAAGTACTGTTTTCTCTAAGTCTGAAGGCTGCCCACACTGTGCCTGCGTGGTGCAGCTTGCATCTTCGCCTTTGGGAAGCTGCCGCTCGCCGATTCTCCCGGAGGCGAAGAAGCGGCTTCTTCGCACACAGAGCATTGTGGCGAGCGCAGGGAGCTCCTGAGAGCGGTTTGTGCCGAAAGAAGCCCGGGACCGGCACTTAGCTTCGGAGAGCTGCGTATCTGCGTCTTCTGCGTGTCTTGCCGCTCTACACTCAGCAAAAAGCTTTTCCACCATATCTTGCAAGGAGAAACTCTGCCAGGAAAGAAAACATCCAAAATCTTGTTCTAAAGCTTGCACGGGGGTCTGCAAAGAGTTTGGCAAGAATGAAAGGTAGTTGTCCAAAACTCGTTCTTTTCCAATAGAATAACCATGGAAAAGGCAGGAGAGTGGTAAAGTACTGTTTTCTCTAAGTCTGAAGGCTGCCCACACTGTGCCTGTGTGCTGCAGCTTGCATCTTCGCCTTTGGGAAGCTGCCGCTCGCCGATTCTCCCGGAGGCGAAGAAGCGGCTTCTTCGCACACAGAGCATTGTGGCGAGCGCAGGGAGCTCCTGAGAGCGGTTTGTGCCGAAAGAAGCCCGGGACCGGCACTTAGCTTCGGAGAGCTGCGTATCTGCGTCTTCTGCGTGTCTTGCCGCTCTACACTCAGCAAAAAGCTTTTCCACCATATCTTGCAAGGAGAAACTCTGCCAGGAAAGAAAACATTCAAAATCTTGTTCTAAAGCTTGCACGGGGGTCTGCAAAGAGTTTGGCAAGAATGAAAGGTAGTTGTCCAAAACTCGTTCTTTTCCAATAGAATAACCATGGAAAAGGCAGGAGAGTGGTAAAGTACTGTTTTCTCTAAGTCTGAAGGCTGCCCACACTGTGCCTGTGTGCTGCAGCTTGCATCTTCGCCTTTGGGAAGCTGCCGCTTGCCGATTCTCCCGGAGGCGAAGAAGCGGCTTCTTCGCACACAGAGCATTGTGGCGAGCGCAGGGAGCTCCTGAGAGCGGTTTGTGCCGAAAGAAGCCCGGGACCGGCACTTAGCTTCGGAGAGCTGCGTATCTGCGTCTTCTGCGTGTCTTGCCGCTCTACACTCAGCAAAAAGCTTTTCCACCATATCTTGCAAGGAGAAACTCTGCCAGGAAAGAAAACATCCAAAATCTTGTTCTAAAGCTTGCACGGGGGTCTGCAAAGAGTTTGGCAAGAATGAAAGGTAGTTGTCCAAAACTCGTTCTTTTCCAATAGAATAACCATGGAAAAGGAGGAGAGTGGTAAAGTACTGTTTTCTCTAAGTCTGAAGGCTGCCCACACTGTGCCTGCGTGCTGCAGCTTGCATCTTCGCCTTTGGGAAGCTGCCGCTCGCCGATTCTCCCGGAGGCGAAGAAGCGGCTTCTTCGCACACAGAGCATTGTGGCGAGCGCAGGGAGCTCCTGAGAGCGGTTTGTGCCGAAAGAAGCCCGGGACCGGCACTTAGCTTCGGACAGCTGCGTATCTGCGTCTTCTGCGTGTCTTGCCACTCTACACTCAGCAAAAAGCTTTTCCACCATATCTTGCAAGGAGAAACTCTGCCAGGAAAGAAAACATCCAAAATCTTGTTCTAAAGCTTGCACGGGGGTCTGCAAAGAGTTTGGCAAGAATGAATGGTAGTTGTCCAAAACTCGTTCTTTTCCAATAGAATAACCATGGAAAAGGCAGGAGAGTGGTAAAGTACTGTTTTCTCTAAGTCTGAAGGCTGCCCACACTGTGCCTGTGTGCTGCAGCTTGCATCTTCGCCTTTGGGAAGCTGCCGCTCGCCGATTCTCCCGGAGGCGAAGAAGCGGCTTCTTCGCACACAGAGCATTGTGGCGAGCGCAGGGAGCTCCTGAGAGCGGTTTGTGCCGAAAGAAGCCCGGGACCGGCACTTAGCTTCGGAGAGCTGCGTATCTGCGTCTTCTGCGTGTCTTGCCGCTCTACACTCAGCAAAAAGCTTTTCCACCATATCTTGCAAGGAGAAACTCTGCCAGGAAAGAAAACATCCAAAATCTTGTTCTAAAGCTTGCACGGGGGTCTGCAAAGAGTTTGGCAAGAATGAAAGGTAGTTGTCCAAAACTCGTTCTTTTCCAATAGAATAACCATGGAAAAGGCAGGAGAGTGGTAAAGTACTGTTTTCTCGAAGTCTGAAGGCTGCCCACACTGTGCCTGTGTGCTGCAGCTTGCATCTTCGCCTTTGGGAAGCTGCCGCTCGCCGATTCTCCCGGAGGCGAAGAAGCGGCTTCTTCGCACACAGAGCATTGTGGCGAGCGCAGGGAGCTCCTGAGAGCGGTTTGTGCCGAAAGAAGCCCGGGACCGGCACTTAGCTTCGGACAGCTGCGTATCTGCGTCTTCTGCGTGTCTTGCCGCTCTACACTCAGCAAAAAGCTTTTCCACCATATCTTGCAAGGAGAAACTCTGCCAGGAAAGAAAACATCCAAAATCTTCTTCTAAAGCTTGCACGGGGGTCTGCAAAGAGTTTGGCAAGAATGAAAGGTAGTTGTCCAAAACTCGTTCTTTTCCAATAGAATAACCATGGAAAAGGCAGGAGAGTGGTAAAGTACTGTTTTCTCTAAGTCTGAAGGCTGCCCACACTGTGCCTGCGTGCTGCAGCTTGCATCTTCGCCTTTGGGAAGCTGCCGCTCGCCGATTCTCCCGGAGGCGAAGAAGCGGCTTCTTCGCACACAGAGCATTGTGGCGAGCGCAGGGAGCTCCTGAGAGCGGTTTGTGCCGAAAGAAGCCCGGGACCGGCACTTAGCTTCGGAGAGCTGCGTATCTGCGTCTTCTGCGTGTCTTGCCGCTCTACACTCAGCAAAAAGCTTTTCCACCATATCTTGCAAGGAGAAACTCTGCCAGGAAAGAAAACATCCAAAATCTTGTTCTAAAGCTTGCACGGGGGTCTGCAAAGCGTTTGGCAAAAATGAAAGGTAGTTGTCCAAAACTCGTTCTTTTCCAATAGAATAACCATGGAAAAGGCAGGAGAGTGGTAAAGTACTGTTTTCTCTAAGTCTGAAGGCTGCCCACACTGTGCCTGCGTGCTGCAGCTTGCATCTTCGCCTTTGGGAAGCTGCCGCTCGCCGATTCTCCCGGAGGCGAAGAAGCGGCTTCTTCGCACACAGAGCATTGTGGCGAGCGCAGGGAGCTCCTGAGAGCGGTTTGTGCCGAAAGAAGCCCGGGACCGGCACTTAGCTTCGGAGAGCTGCGTATCTGCGTCTTCTGCGTGTCTTGCCGCTCTACACTCAGCAAAAAGCTTTTCCACCATATCTTGCAAGGAGAAACTCTGCCAGGAAAGAAAACATCCAAAATCTTGTTCTAAAGCTTGCACGGGGGTCTGCAAAGAGTTTGGCAAGAATGAAAGGTAGTTGTCCAAAACTCGTTCTTTTCCAATAGAATAACCATGGAAAAGGCAGGAGAGTGGTAAAGTACTGTTTTCTCTAAGTCTGAAGGCTGCCCACACTGTGCCTGTGTGCTGCAGCTTGCATCTTCGCCTTTGGGAAGCTGCCGCTCGCCGATTCTCCCGGAGGCGAAGAAGCGGCTTCTTCGCACACAGAGCATTGTGGCGAGCGCAGGGAGCTCCTGAGAGCGGTTTGTGCCGAAAGAAGCCCGGGACCGGCACTTAGCTTCGGAGAGCTGCGTATCTGCGTCTTCTGCGTGTCTTGCCGCTCTACACTCAGCAAAAAGCTTTTCCACCATATCTTGCAAGGAGAAACTCTGCCAGGAAAGAAAACATCCAAAATCTTCTTCTAAAGCTTGCACGGGGGTCTGCAAAGAGTTTGGCAAGAATGAAAGGTAGTTGTCCAAAACTCGTTCTTTTCCAATAGAATAACCATGGAAAAGGCAGGAGAGTGGTAAAGTACTGTTTTCTCTAAGTCTGAAGGCTGCCCACACTGTGCCTGCGTGCTGCAGCTTGCATCTTCGCCTTTGGGAAGCTGCCGCTCGCCGATTCTCCCGGAGGCGAAGAAGCGGCTTCTTCGCACACAGAGCATTGTGGCGAGCGCAGGGAGCTCCTGAGAGCGGTTTGTGCCGAAAGAAGCCCGGGACCGGCACTTAGCTTCGGAGAGCTGCGTATCTGCGTCTTCTGCGTGTCTTGCCGCTCTACACTCAGCAAAAAGCTTTTCCACCATATCTTGCAAGGAGAAACTCTGCCAGGAAAGAAAACATCCAAAATCTTGTTCTAAAGCTTGCACGGGGGTCTGCAAAGAGTTTGGCAAGAATGAAAGGTAGTTGTCCAAAACTCGTTCTTTTCCAATAGAATAACCATGGAAAAGGCAGGAGAGTGGTAAAGTACTGTTTTCTCTAAGTCTGAAGGCTGCCCACACTGTGCCTGCGTGCTGCAGCTTGCATCTTCGCCTTTGGGAAGCTGCCGCTCGCCGATTCTCCCGGAGGCGAAGAAGCGGCTTCTTCGCACACAGAGCATTGTGGCGAGCGCAGGGAGCTCCTGAGAGCGGTTTGTGCCGAAAGAAGCCCGGGACCGGCACTTAGCTTCGGAGAGCTGCGTATCTGCGTCTTCTGCGTGTCTTGCCGCTCTACACTCAGCAAAAAGCTTTTCCACCATATCTTGCAAGGAGAAACTCTGCCAGGAAAGAAAACATCCAAAATCTTGTTCTAAAGCTTGCACGGGGGTCTGCAAAGAGTTTGGCAAGAATGAAAGGTAGTTGTCCAAAACTCGTTCTTTTCCAATAGAATAACCATGGAAAAGGCAGGAGAGTGGTAAAGTACTGTTTTCTCTAAGTCTGAAGGCTGCCCACACTGTGCCTGCGTGCTGCAGCTTGCATCTTCGCCTTTGGGAAGCTGCCGCTCGCCGATTCTCCCGGAGGCGAAGAAGCGGCTTCTTCGCACACAGAGCATTGTGGCGAGCGCAGGGAGCTCCTGAGAGCGGTTTGTGCCGAAAGAAGCCCGGGACCGGCACTTAGCTTCGGAGAGCTGCGTATCTGCGTCTTCTGCGTGTCTTGCCGCTCTACACTCAGCAAAAAGCTTTTCCACCATATCTTGCAAGGAGAAACTCTGCCAGGAAAGAAAACATCCAAAATCTTGTTCTAAAGCTTGCACGGGGGTCTGCAAAGAGTTTGGCAAGAATGAAAGGTAGTTGTCCAAAACTCGTTCTTTTCCAATAGAATAACCATGGAAAAGGAGGAGAGTGGTAAAGTACTGTTTTCTCTAAGTCTGAAGGCTGCCCACACTGTGCCTGCGTGCTGCAGCTTGCATCTTCGCCTTTGGGAAGCTGCCGCTCGCCGATTCTCCCGGAGGCGAAGAAGCGGCTTCTTCGCACACAGAGCATTGTGGCGAGCGCAGGGAGCTCCTGAGAGCGGTTTGTGCCGAAAGAAGCCCGGGACCGGCACTTAGCTTCGGAGAGCTGCGTATCTGCGTCTTCTGCGTGTCTTGCCGCTCTACACTCAGCAAAAAGCTTTTCCACCATATCTTGCAAGGAGAAACTCTGCCAGGAAAGAAAACATCCAAAATCTTCTTCTAAAGCTTGCACGGGGGTCTGCAAAGAGTTTGGCAAGAATGAAAGGTAGTTGTCCAAAACTCGTTCTTTTCCAATAGAATAACCATGGAAAAGGCAGGAGAGTGGTAAAGTACTGTTTTCTCTAAGTCTGAAGGCTGCCCACACTGTGCCTGTGTGCTGCAGCTTGCATCTTCGCCTTTGGGAAGCTGCCGCTCGCCGATTCTCCCGGAGGCGAAGAAGCGGCTTCTTCGCACACAGAGCATTGTGGCGAGCGCAGGGAGCTCCTGAGAGCGGTTTGTGCCGAAAGAAGCCCGGGACCGGCACTTAGCTTCGGACAGCTGCGTATCTGCGTCTTCTGCGTGTCTTGCCGCTCTACACTCAGCAAAAAGCTTTTCCACCATATCTTGCAAGGAGAAACTCTGCCAGGAAAGAAAACATCCAAAATCTTGTTCTAAAGCTTGCACGGGGGTCTGCAAAGAGTTTGGCAAGAATGAAAGGTAGTTGTCCAAAACTCGTTCTTTTCCAATAGAATAACCATGGAAAAGGCAGGAGAGTGGTAAAGTACTGTTTTCTCTAAGTCTGAAGGCTGCCCACACTGTGCCTGTGTGCTGCAGCTTGCGTCTTCGCCTTTGGGAAGCTGCCGCTCGCCGATTCTCCCGGAGGCGAAGAAGCGGCTTCTTCGCACACAGAGCATTGTGGCGAGCGCAGGGAGCTCCTGAGAGCGGTTTGTGCCGAAAGAAGCCCGGGACCGGCACTTAGCTTCGGAGAGCTGCGTATCTGCGTCTTCTGCGTGTCTTGCCGCTCTACACTCAGCAAAAAGCTTTTCCACCATATCTTGCAAGGAGAAACTCTGCCAGGAAAGAAAACATCCAAAATCTTGTTCTAAAGCTTGCACGGGGGTCTGCAAAGAGTTTGGCAAGAATGAAAGGTAGTTGTCCAAAACTCGTTCTTTTCCAATAGAATAACCATGGAAAAGGCAGGAGAGTGGTAAAGTACTGTTTTCTCGAAGTCTGAAGGCTGCCCACACTGTGCCTGCGTGGTGCAGCTTGCATCTTCGCCTTTGGGAAGCTGCCGCTCGCCGATTCTCCCGGAGGCGAAGAAGCGGCTTCTTCGCACACAGAGCATTGTGGCGAGCGCAGGGAGCTCCTGAGAGCGGTTTGTGCCGAAAGAAGCCCGGGACCGGCACTTAGCTTCGGAGAGCTGCGTATCTGCGTCTTCTGCGTGTCTTGCCGCTCTACACTCAGCAAAAAGCTTTTCCACCATATCTTGCAAGGAGAAACTCTGCCAGGAAAGAAAACATCCAAAATCTTGTTCTAAAGCTTGCACGGGGGTCTGCAAAGAGTTTGGCAAGAATGAAAGGTAGTTGTCCAAAACTCGTTCTTTTCCAATAGAATAACCATGGAAAAGGCAGGAGAGTGGTAAAGTACTGTTTTCTCTAAGTCTGAAGGCTGCCCACACTGTGCCTGTGTGCTGCAGCTTGCATCTTCGCCTTTGGGAAGCTGCCGCTCGCCGATTCTCCCGGAGGCGAAGAAGCGGCTTCTTCGCACACAGAGCATTGTGGCGAGCGCAGGGAGCTCCTGAGAGCGGTTTGTGCCGAAAGAAGCCCGGGACCGGCACTTAGCTTCGGACAGCTGCGTATCTGCGTCTTCTGCGTGTCTTGCCGCTCTACACTCAGCAAAAAGCTTTTCCACCATATCTTGCAAGGAGAAACTCTGCCAGGAAAGAAAACATCCAAAATCTTGTTCTAAAGCTTGCACGGGGGTCTGCAAAGAGTTTGGCAAGAATGAAAGGTAGTTGTCCAAAACTCGTTCTTTTCCAATAGAATAACCATGGAAAAGGCAGGAGAGTGGTAAAGTACTGTTTTCTCTAAGTCTGAAGGCTGCCCACACTGTGCCTGTGTGCTGCAGCTTGCATCTTCGCCTTTGGGAAGCTGCCGCTTGCCGATTCTCCCGGAGGCGAAGAAGCGGCTTCTTCGCACACAGAGCATTGTGGCGAGCGCAGGGAGCTCCTGAGAGCGGTTTGTGCCGAAAGAAGCCCGGGACCGGCACTTAGCTTCGGAGAGCTGCGTATCTGCGTCTTCTGCGTGTCTTGCCGCTCTACACTCAGCAAAAAGCTTTTCCACCATATCTTGCAAGGAGAAACTCTGCCAGGAAAGAAAACATCCAAAATCTTGTTCTAAAGCTTGCACGGGGGTCTGCAAAGAGTTTGGCAAGAATGAAAGGTAGTTGTCCAAAACTCGTTCTTTTCCAATAGAATAACCATGGAAAAGGAGGAGAGTGGTAAAGTACTGTTTTCTCTAAGTCTGAAGGCTGCCCACACTGTGCCTGCGTGCTGCAGCTTGCATCTTCGCCTTTGGGAAGCTGCCGCTCGCCGATTCTCCCGGAGGCGAAGAAGCGGCTTCTTCGCACACAGAGCATTGTGGCGAGCGCAGGGAGCTCCTGAGAGCGGTTTGTGCCGAAAGAAGCCCGGGACCGGCACTTAGCTTCGGAGAGCTGCGTATCTGCATCTTCTGCGTGTCTTGCCGCTCTACACTCAGCAAAAAGCTTTTCCACCATATCTTGCAAGGAGAAACTCTGCCAGGAAAGAAAACATCCAAAATCTTGTTCTAAAGCTTGCACGGGGGTCTGCAAAGAGTTTGGCAAGAATGAAAGGTAGTTGTCCAAAACTCGTTCTTTTCCAATAGAATAACCATGGAAAAGGCAGGAGAGTGGTAAAGTACTGTTTTCTCTAAGTCTGAAGGCTGCCCACACTGTGCCTGCGTGCTGCAGCTTGCATCTTCGCCTTTGGGAAGCTGCCGCTCGCCGATTCTCCCGGAGGCGAAGAAGCGGCTTCTTCGCACACAGAGCATTGTGGCGAGCGCAGGGAGCTCCTGAGAGCGGTTTGTGCCGAAAGAAGCCCGGGACCGGCACTTAGCTTCGGAGAGCTGCGTATCTGCGTCTTCTGCGTGTCTTGCCGCTCTACACTCAGCAAAAAGCTTTTCCACCATATCTTGCAAGGAGAAACTCTGCCAGGAAAGAAAACATCCAAAATCTTGTTCTAAAGCTTGCACGGGGGTCTGCAAAGAGTTTGGCAAGAATGAAAGGTAGTTGTCCAAAACTCGTTCTTTTCCAATAGAATAACCATGGAAAAGGCAGGAGAGTGGTAAAGTACTGTTTTCTCGAAGTCTGAAGGCTGCCCACACTGTGCCTGCGTGCTGCAGCTTGCATCTTCGCCTTTGGGAAGCTGCCGCTCGCCGATTCTCCCGGAGGCGAAGAAGCGGCTTCTTCGCACACAGAGCATTGTGGCGAGCGCAGGGAGCTCCTGAGAGCGGTTTGTGCCGAAAGAAGCCCGGGACCGGCACTTAGCTTCGGAGAGCTGCGTATCTGCGTCTTCTGCGTGTCTTGCCGCTCTACACTCAGCAAAAAGCTTTTCCACCATATCTTGCAAGGAGAAACTCTGCCAGGAAAGAAAACATCCAAAATCTTCTTCTAAAGCTTGCACGGGGGTCTGCAAAGAGTTTGGCAAGAATGAAAGGTAGTTGTCCAAAACTCGTTCTTTTCCAATAGAATAACCATGGAAAAGGCAGGAGAGTGGTAAAGTACTGTTTTCTCTAAGTCTGAAGGCTGCCCACACTGTGCCTGCGTGCTGCAGCTTGCATCTTCGCCTTTGGGAAGCTGCCGCTCGCCGATTCTCCCGGAGGCGAAGAAGCGGCTTCTTCGCACACAGAGCATTGTGGCGAGCGCAGGGAGCTCCTGAGAGCGGTTTGTGCCGAAAGAAGCCCGGGACCGGCACTTAGCTTCGGAGAGCTGCGTATCTGCGTCTTCTGCGTGTCTTGCCGCTCTACACTCAGCAAAAAGCTTTTCCACCATATCTTGCAAGGAGAAACTCTGCCAGGAAAGAAAACATCCAAAATCTTGTTCTAAAGCTTGCACGGGGGTCTGCAAAGAGTTTGGCAAGAATGAAAGGTAGTTGTCCAAAACTCGTTCTTTTCCAATAGAATAACCATGGAAAAGGCAGGAGAGTGGTAAAGTACTGTTTTCTCTAAGTCTGAAGGCTGCCCACACTGTGCCTGTGTGCTGCAGCTTGCATCTTCGCCTTTGGGAAGCTGCCGCTCGCCGATTCTCCCGGAGGCGAAGAAGCAGCTTCTTCGCACACAGAGCATTGTGGCGAGCGCAGGGAGCTCCTGAGAGCGGTTTGTGCCGAAAGAAGCCCGGGACCGGCACTTAGCTTCGGACAGCTGCGTATCTGCGTCTTCTGCGTGTCTTGCCGCTCTACACTCAGCAAAAAGCTTTTCCACCATATCTTGCAAGGAGAAACTCTGCCAGGAAAGAAAACATCCAAAATCTTGTTCTAAAGCTTGCACGGGGGTCTGCAAAGAGTTTGGCAAGAATGAAAGGTAGTTGTCCAAAACTCGTTCTTTTCCAATAGAATAACCATGGAAAAGGCAGGAGAGTGGTAAAGTACTGTTTTCTCTAAGTCTGAAGGCTGCCCACACTGTGCCTGTGTGCTGCAGCTTGCATCTTTGCCTTTGGGAAGCTGCCGCTCGCCGATTCTCCCGGAGGCGAAGAAGCGGCTTCTTCGCACACAGAGCATTGTGGCGAGCGCAGGGAGCTCCTGAGAGCGGTTTGTGCCGAAAGAAGCCCGGGACCGGCACTTAGCTTCGGAGAGCTGCGTATCTGCGTCTTCTGCGTGTCTTGCCGCTCTACACTCAGCAAAAAGCTTTTCCACCATATCTTGCAAGGAGAAACTCTGCCAGGAAAGAAAACATCCAAAATCTTGTTCTAAAGCTTGCACGGGGGTCTGCAAAGAGTTTGGCAAGAATGAAAGGTAGTTGTCCAAAACTCGTTCTTTTCCAATAGAATAACCATGGAAAAGGCAGGAGAGTGGTAAAGTACTGTTTTCTCTAAGTCTGAAGGCTGCCCACACTGTGCCTGTGTGCTGCAGCTTGCATCTTCGCCTTTGGGAAGCTGCCGCTTGCCGATTCTCCCGGAGGCGAAGAAGCGGCTTCTTCGCACACAGAGCATTGTGGCGAGCGCAGGGAGCTCCTGAGAGTGGTTTGTGCCGAAAGAAGCCCGGGACCGGCACTTAGCTTCGGAGAGCTGCGTATCTGCGTCTTCTGCGTGTCTTGCCGCTCTACACTCAGCAAAAAGCTTTTCCACCATATCTTGCAAGGAGAAACTCTGCCAGGAAAGAAAACATCCAAAATCTTGTTCTAAAGCTTGCACGGGGGTCTGCAAAGAGTTTGGCAAGAATGAAAGGTAGTTGTCCAAAACTCGTTCTTTTCCAATAGAATAACCATGGAAAAGGAGGAGAGTGGTAAAGTACTGTTTTCTCTAAGTCTGAAGGCTGCCCACACTGTGCCTGCGTGCTGCAGCTTGCATCTTCGCCTTTGGGAAGCTGCCGCTCGCCGATTCTCCCGGAGGCGAAGAAGCGGCTTCTTCGCACACAGAGCATTGTGGCGAGCGCAGGGAGCTCCTGAGAGCGGTTTGTGCCGAAAGAAGCCCGGGACCGGCACTTAGCTTCGGAGAGCTGCGTATCTGCGTCTTCTGCGTGTCTTGCCGCTCTACACTCAGCAAAAAGCTTTTCCACCATATCTTGCAAGGAGAAACTCTGCCAGGAAAGAAAACATCCAAAATCTTGTTCTAAAGCTTGCACGGGGGTCTGCAAAGAGTTTGGCAAGAATGAAAGGTAGTTGTCCAAAACTCGTTCTTTTCCAATAGAATAACCATGGAAAAGGCAGGAGAGTGGTAAAGTACTGTTTTCTCTAAGTCTGAAGGCTGCCCACACTGTGCCTGTGTGCTGCAGCTTGCATCTTCGCCTTTGGGAAGCTGCCGCTCGCCGATTCTCCCGGAGGCGAAGAAGCGGCTTCTTCGCACACAGAGCATTGTGGCGAGCGCAGGGAGCTCCTGAGAGCGGTTTGTGCCGAAAGAAGCCCGGGACCGGCACTTAGCTTCGGAGAGCTGCGTATCTGCGTCTTCTGCGTGTCTTGCCGCTCTACACTCAGCAAAAAGCTTTTCCACCATATCTTGCAAGGAGAAACTCTGCCAGGAAAGAAAACATCCAAAATCTTGTTCTAAAGCTTGCACGGGGGTCTGCAAAGAGTTTGGCAAGAATGAAAGGTAGTTGTCCAAAACTCGTTCTTTTCCAATAGAATAACCATGGAAAAGGCAGGAGAGTGGTAAAGTACTGTTTTCTCGAAGTCTGAAGGCTGCCCACACTGTGCCTGTGTGCTGCAGCTTGCATCTTCGCCTTTGGGAAGCTGCCGCTCGCCGATTCTCCCGGAGGCGAAGAAGCGGCTTCTTCGCACACAGAGCATTGTGGCGAGCGCAGGGAGCTCCTGAGAGCGGTTTGTGCCGAAAGAAGCCCGGGTCCGGCACTTAGCTTCGGAGAGCTGCGTATCTGCGTCTTCTGCGTGTCTTGCCGCTCTACACTCAGCAAAAAGCTTTTCCACCATATCTTGCAAGGAGAAACTCTGCCAGGAAAGAAAACATCCAAAATCTTGTTCTAAAGCTTGCACGGGGGTCTGCAAAGAGTTTGGCAAGAATGAAAGGTAGTTGTCCAAAACTCGTTCTTTTCCAATAGAATAACCATGGAAAAGGCAGGAGAGTGGTAAAGTACTGTTTTCTCTAAGTCTGAAGGCTGCCCACACTGTGCCTGTGTGCTGCAGCTTGCATCTTCGCCTTTGGGAAGCTGCCGCTCGCCGATTCTCCCGGAGGCGAAGAAGCGGCTTCTTCGCACACAGAGCATTGTGGCGAGCGCAGGGAGCTCCTGAGAGCGGTTTGTGCCGAAAGAAGCCCGGGACCGGCACTTAGCTTCGGAGAGCTGCGTATCTGCGTCTTCTGCGTGTCTTGCCGCTCTACACTCAGCAAAAAGCTTTTCCACCATATCTTGCAAGGAGAAACTCTGCCAGGAAAGAAAACATCCAAAATCTTCTTCTAAAGCTTGCAAGGGGGTCTGCAAAGCGTTTGGCAAAAATGAAAGGTAGTTGTCCAAAACTCGTTCTTTTCCAATAGAATAACCATGGAAAAGGCAGGAGAGTGGTAAAGTACTGTTTTCTCTAAGTCTGAAGGCTGCCCACACTGTGCCTGCGTGCTGCAGCTTGCATCTTCGCCTTTGGGAAGCTGCCGCTCGCCGATTCTCCCGGAGGCGAAGAAGCGGCTTCTTCGCACACAGAGCATTGTGGCGAGCGCAGGGAGCTCCTGAGAGCGGTTTGTGCCGAAAGAAGCCCGGGACCGGCACTTAGCTTCGGAGAGCTGCGTATCTGCGTCTTCTGCGTGTCTTGCCGCTCTACACTCAGCAAAAAGCTTTTCCACCATATCTTGCAAGGAGAAACTCTGCCAGGAAAGAAAACATCCAAAATCTTGTTCTAAAGCTTGCAAGGGGGTCTGCAAAGAGTTTGGCAAGAATGAAAGGTAGTTGTCCAAAACTCGTTCTTTTCCAATAGAATAACCATGGAAAAGGCAGGAGAGTGGTAAAGTACTGTTTTCTCTAAGTCTGAAGGCTGCCCACACTGTGCCTGTGTGCTGCAGCTTGCATCTTCGCCTTTGGGAAGCTGCCGCTCGCCGATTCTCCCGGAGGCGAAGAAGCGGCTTCTTCGCACACAGAGCATTGTGGCGAGCGCAGGGAGCTCCTGAGAGCGGTTTGTGCCGAAAGAAGCCCGGGACCGGCACTTAGCTTCGGAGAGCTGCGTATCTGCGTCTTCTGCGTGTCTTGCCGCTCTACACTCAGCAAAAAGCTTTTCCACCATAACTTGCAAGGAGAAACTCTGCCAGGAAAGAAAACATCCAAAATCTTGTTCTAAAGCTTGCACGGGGGTCTGCAAAGAGTTTGGCAAGAATGAAAGGTAGTTGTCCAAAACTCGTTCTTTTCCAATAGAATAACCATGGAAAAGGCAGGAGAGTGGTAAAGTACTGTTTTCTCTAAGTCTGAAGGCTGCCCACACTGTGCCTGCGTGCTGCAGCTTGCATCTTCGCCTTTGGGAAGCTGCCGCTCGCCGATTCTCCCGGAGGCGAAGAAGCGGCTTCTTCGCACACAGAGCATTGTGGCGAGCGCAGGGAGCTCCTGAGAGCGGTTTGTGCCGAAAGAAGCCCGGCACCGGCACTTAGCTTCGGAGAGCTGCGTATCTGCGTCTTCTGCGTGTCTTGCCGCTCTACACTCAGCAAAAAGCTTTTCCACCATATCTTGCAAGGAGAAACTCTGCCAGGAAAGAAAACATCCAAAATCTTGTTCTAAAGCTTGCACGGGGGTCTGCAAAGAGTTTGGCAAGAATGAAAGGTAGTTGTCCAAAACTCGTTCTTTTCCAATAGAATAACCATGGAAAAGGCAGGAGAGTGGTAAAGTACTGTTTTCTCTAAGTCTGAAGGCTGCCCACACTGTGCCTGTGTGCTGCAGCTTGCATCTTCGCCTTTGGGAAGCTGCCGCTCGCCGATTCTCCCGGAGGCGAAGAAGCGGCTTCTTCGCACACAGAGCATTGTGGCGAGCGCAGGGAGCTCCTGAGAGCGGTTTGTGCCGAAAGAAGCCCGGGACCGGCACTTAGCTTCGGAGAGCTGCGTATCTGCGTCTTCTGCGTGTCTTGCCACTCTACACTCAGCAAAAAGCTTTTCCACCATATCTTGCAAGGAGAAACTCTGCCAGGAAAGAAAACATCCAAAATCTTGTTCTAAAGCTTGCACGGGGGTCTGCAAAGAGTTTGGCAAGAATGAAAGGTAGTTGTCCAAAACTCGTTCTTTTCCAATAGAATAACCATGGAAAAGGCAGGAGAGTGGTAAAGTACTGTTTTCTCGAAGTCTGAAGGCTGCCCACACTGTGCCTGCGTGCTGCAGCTTGCATCTTCGCCTTTGGGAAGCTGCCGCTCGCCGATTCTCCCGGAGGCGAAGAAGCGGCTTCTTCGCACACAGAGCATTGTGGCGAGCGCAGGGAGCTCCTGAGAGCGGTTTGTGCCGAAAGAAGCCCGGGACCGGCACTTAGCTTCGGAGAGCTGCGTATCTGCGTCTTCTGCGTGTCTTGCCGCTCTACACTCAGCAAAAAGCTTTTCCACCATATCTTGCAAGGAGAAACTCTGCCAGGAAAGAAAACATCCAAAATCTTGTTCTAAAGCTTGCACGGGGGTCTGCAAAGAGTTTGGCAAGAATGAAAGGTAGTTGTCCAAAACTCGTTCTTTTCCAATAGAATAACCATGGAAAAGGCAGGAGAGTGGTAAAGTACTGTTTTCTCTAAGTCTGAAGGCTGCCCACACTGTGCCTGCGTGCTGCAGCTTGCATCTTCGCCTTTGGGAAGCTGCCGCTCGCCGATTCTCCCGGAGGCGAAGAAGCGGCTTCTTCGCACACAGAGCATTGTGGCGAGCGCAGGGAGCTCCTGAGAGCGGTTTGTGCCGAAAGAAGCCCGGGACCGGCACTTAGCTTCGGAGAGCTGCGTATCTGCGTCTTCTGCGTGTCTTGCCGCTCTACACTCAGCAAAAAGCTTTTCCACCATATCTTGCAAGGAGAAACTCTGCCAGGAAAGAAAACATCCAAAATCTTGTTCTAAAGCTTGCACGGGGGTCTGCAAAGAGTTTGGCAAGAATGAAAGGTAGTTGTCCAAAACTCGTTCTTTTCCAATAGAATAACCATGGAAAAGGCAGGAGAGTGGTAAAGTACTGTTTTCTCTAAGTCTGAAGGCTGCCCACACTGTGCCTGTGTGCTGCAGCTTGCATCTTCGCCTTTGGGAAGCTGCCGCTCGCCGATTCTCCCGGAGGCGAAGAAGCGGCTTCTTCGCACACAGAGCATTGTGGCGAGCGCAGGGAGCTCCTGAGAGCGGTTTGTGCCGAAAGAAGCCCGGGACCGGCACTTAGCTTCGGAGAGCTGCGTATCTGCGTCTTCTGCGTGTCTTGCCGCTCTACACTCAGCAAAAAGCTTTTCCACCATATCTTGCAAGGAGAAACTCTGCCAGGAAAGAAAACATCCAAAATCTTCTTCTAAAGCTTGCACGGGGGTCTGCAAAGAGTTTGGCAAGAATGAAAGGTAGTTGTCCAAAACTCGTTCTTTTCCAATAGAATAACCATGGAAAAGGCAGGAGAGTGGTAAAGTACTGTTTTCTCGAAGTCTGAAGGCTGCCCACACTGTGCCTGCGTGCTGCAGCTTGCATCTTCGCCTTTGGGAAGCTGCCGCTCGCCGATTCTCCCGGAGGCGAAGAAGCGGCTTCTTCGCACACAGAGCATTGTGGCGAGCGCAGGGAGCTCCTGAGAGCGGTTTGTGCCGAAAGAAGCCCGGGACCGGCACTTAGCTTCGGAGAGCTGCGTATCTGCGTCTTCTGCGTGTCTTGCCGCTCTACACTCAGCAAAAAGCTTTTCCACCATATCTTGCAAGGAGAAACTCTGCCAGGAAAGAAAATATCCAAAATCTTGTTCTAAAGCTTGCACGGGGGTCTGCAAAGAGTTTGGCAAGAATGAAAGGTAGTTGTCCAAAACTCGTTCTTTTCCAATAGAATAACCATGGAAAAGGCAGGAGAGTGGTAAAGTACTGTTTTCTCTAAGTCTGAAGGCTGCCCACACTGTGCCTGTGTGCTGCAGCTTGCATCTTCGCCTTTGGGAAGCTGCCGCTCGCCGATTCTCCCGGAGGCGAAGAAGCGGCTTCTTCGCACACAGAGCATTGTGGCGAGCGCAGGGAGCTCCTGAGAGCGGTTTGTGCCGAAAGAAGCCCGGGACCGGCACTTAGCTTCGGAGAGCTGCGTATCTGCGTCTTCTGCGTGTCTTGCCGCTCTACACTCAGCAAAAAGCTTTTCCACCATATCTTGCAAGGAGAAACTCTGCCAGGAAAGAAAACATCCAAAATCTTGTTCTAAAGCTTGCACGGGGGTCTGCAAAGAGTTTGGCAAGAATGAAAGGTAGTTGTCCAAAACTCGTTCTTTTCCAATAGAATAACCATGGAAAAGGCAGGAGAGTGGTAAAGTACTGTTTTCTCGAAGTCTGAAGGCTGCCCACACTGTGCCTGTGTGCTGCAGCTTGCATCTTCGCCTTTGGGAAGCTGCCGCTCGCCGATTCTCCCGGAGGCGAAGAAGCGGCTTCTTCGCACACAGAGCATTGTGGCGAGCGCAGGGAGCTCCTGAGAGCGGTTTGTGCCGAAAGAAGCCCGGGACCGGCACTTAGCTTCGGAGAGCTGCGTATCTGCGTCTTCTGCGTGTCTTGCCGCTCTACACTCAGTAAAAAGCTTTTCCACCATATCTTGCAAGGAGAAACTCTGCCAGGAAAGAAAACATCCAAAATCTTGTTCTAAAGCTTGCACGGGGGTCTGCAAAGAGTTTGGCAAGAATGAAAGGTAGTTGTCCAAAACTCGTTCTTTTCCAATAGAATAACCATGGAAAAGGCAGGAGAGTGGTAAAGTACTGTTTTCTCGAAGTCTGAAGGCTGCCCACACTGTGCCTGTGTGCTGCAGCTTGCATCTTCGCCTTTGGGAAGCTGCCGCTCGCCGATTCTCCCGGAGGCGAAGAAGCGGCTTCTTTGCACACAGAGCATTGTGGCGAGCGCAGGGAGCTCCTGAGAGCGGTTTGTGCCGAAAGAAGCCCGGGACCGGCACTTAGCTTCGGAGAGCTGCGTATCTGCGTCTTCTGCGTGTCTTGCCGCTCTACACTCAGCAAAAAGCTTTTCCACCATATCTTGCAAGGAGAAACTCTGCCAGGAAAGAAAACATCCAAAATCTTGTTCTAAAGCTTGCACGGAGGTCTGCAAAGAGTTTGGCAAGAATGAAAGGTAGTTGTCCAAAACTCGTTCTTTTCCAATAGAATAACCATGGAAAAGGCAGGAGAGTGGTAAAGTACTGTTTTCTCTAAGTCTGAAGGCTGCCCACACTGTGCCTGCGTGCTGCAGCTTGCATCTTCGCCTTTGGGAAGCTGCCGCTCGCCGATTCTCCCGGAGGCGAAGAAGCGGCTTCTTCGCACACAGAGCATTGTGGCGAGCGCAGGGAGCTCCTGAGAGCGGTTTGTGCCGAAAGAAGCCCGGGACCGGCACTTAGCTTCGGAGAGCTGCGTATCTGCGTCTTCTGCGTGTCTTGCCGCTCTACACTCAGCAAAAAGCTTTTCCACCATATCTTGCAAGGAGAAACTCTGCCAGGAAAGAAAACATCCAAAATCTTGTTCTAAAGCTTGCACGGGGGTCTGCAAAGAGTTTGGCAAGAATGAAAGGTAGTTGTCCAAAACTCGTTCTTTTCCAATAGAATAACCATGGAAAAGGCAGGAGAGTGGTAAAGTACTGTTTTCTCTAAGTCTGAAGGCTGCCCACACTGTGCCTGTGTGCTGCAGCTTGCATCTTCGCCTTTGGGAAGCTGCCGCTTGCCGATTATCCCGGAGGCGAAGAAGCGGCTTCTTCGCACACAGAGCATTGTGGCGAGCGCAGGGAGCTCCTGAGAGTGGTTTGTGCCGAAAGAAGCCCGGGACCGGCACTTAGCTTCGGAGAGCTGCGTATCTGCGTCTTCTGCGTGTCTTGCCGCTCTACACTCAGCAAAAAGCTTTTCCACCATATCTTGCAAGGAGAAACTCTGCCAGGAAAGAAAACATCCAAAATCTTGTTCTAAAGCTTGCACGGGGGTCTGCAAAGAGTTTGGCAAGAATGAAAGGTAGTTGTCCAAAACTCGTTCTTTTCCAATAGAATAACCATGGAAAAGGAGGAGAGTGGTAAAGTACTGTTTTCTCTAAGTCTGAAGGCTGCCCACACTGTGCCTGCGTGCTGCAGCTTGCATCTTCGCCTTTGGGAAGCTGCCGCTCGCCGATTCTCCCGGAGGCGAAGAAGCGGCTTCTTCGCACACAGAGCATTGTGGCGAGCGCAGGGAGCTCCTGAGAGCGGTTTGTGCCGAAAGAAG
This sequence comes from Molothrus aeneus, assembly GCF_037042795.1. Lineage (NCBI taxonomy): Eukaryota > Metazoa > Chordata > Aves > Passeriformes > Icteridae > Molothrus > Molothrus aeneus. The sequence continues at coordinate 73,301 of NW_027098926.1, read as the reverse complement.
CCCGGGACCGGCACTTAGCTTCGGAGAGCTGCGTATCTGCGTCTTCTGCGTGTCTTGCCGCTCTACACTCAGCAAAAAGCTTTTCCACCATATCTTGCAAGGAGAAACTCTGCCAGGAAAGAAAACATCCAAAATCTTGTTCTAAAGCTTGCACGGGGGTCTGCAAAGAGTTTGGCAAGAATGAAAGGTAGTTGTCCAAAACTCGTTCTTTTCCAATAGAATAACCATGGAAAAGGCAGGAGAGTGGTAAAGTACTGTTTTCTCTAAGTCTGAAGGCTGCCCACACTGTGCCTGTGTGCTGCAGCTTGCATCTTCGCCTTTGGGAAGCTGCCGCTCGCCGATTCTCCCGGAGGCGAAGAAGCGGCTTCTTCGCACACAGAGCATTGTGGCGAGCGCAGGGAGCTCCTGAGAGCGGTTTGTGCCGAAAGAAGCCCGGGACCGGCACTTAGCTTCGGAGAGCTGCGTATCTGCGTCTTCTGCGTGTCTTGCCGCTCTACACTCAGCAAAAAGCTTTTCCACCATATCTTGCAAGGAGAAACTCTGCCAGGAAAGAAAACATCCAAAATCTTGTTCTAAAGCTTGCACGGGGGTCTGCAAAGAGTTTGGCAAGAATGAAAGGTAGTTGTCCAAAACTCGTTCTTTTCCAATAGAATAACCATGGAAAAGGCAGGAGAGTGGTAAAGTACTGTTTTCTCGAAGTCTGAAGGCTGCCCACACTGTGCCTGTGTGCTGCAGCTTGCATCTTCGCCTTTGGGAAGCTGCCGCTCGCCGATTCTCCCGGAGGCGAAGAAGCGGCTTCTTCGCACACAGAGCATTGTGGCGAGCGCAGGGAGCTCCTGAGAGCGGTTTGTGCCGAAAGAAGCCCGGGACCGGCACTTAGCTTCGGAGAGCTGCGTATCTGCGTCTTCTGCGTGTCTTGCCGCTCTACACTCAGCAAAAAGCTTTTCCACCATATCTTGCAAGGAGAAACTCTGCCAGGAAAGAAAACATCCAAAATCTTGTTCTAAAGCTTGCACGGGGGTCTGCAAAGAGTTTGGCAAGAATGAAAGGTAGTTGTCCAAAACTCGTTCTTTTCCAATAGAATAACCATGGAAAAGGCAGGAGAGTGGTAAAGTACTGTTTTCTCTAAGTCTGAAGGCTGCCCACACTGTGCCTGTGTGCTGCAGCTTGCATCTTCGCCTTTGGGAAGCTGCCGCTCGCCGATTCTCCCGGAGGCGAAGAAGCGGCTTCTTCGCACACAGAGCATTGTGGCGAGCGCAGGGAGCTCCTGAGAGCGGTTTGTGCCGAAAGAAGCCCGGGACCGGCACTTAGCTTCGGAGAGCTGCGTATCTGCGTCTTCTGCGTGTCTTGCCGCTCTACACTCAGCAAAAAGCTTTTCCACCATATCTTGCAAGGAGAAACTCTGCCAGGAAAGAAAACATCCAAAATCTTCTTCTAAAGCTTGCAAGGGGGTCTGCAAAGCGTTTGGCAAAAATGAAAGGTAGTTGTCCAAAACTCGTTCTTTTCCAATAGAATAACCATGGAAAAGGCAGGAGAGTGGTAAAGTACTGTTTTCTCTAAGTCTGAAGGCTGCCCACACTGTGCCTGCGTGCTGCAGCTTGCATCTTCGCCTTTGGGAAGCTGCCGCTCGCCGATTCTCCCGGAGGCGAAGAAGCGGCTTCTTCGCACACAGAGCATTGTGGCGAGCGCAGGGAGCTCCTGAGAGCGGTTTGTGCCGAAAGAAGCCCGGGACCGGCACTTAGCTTCGGAGAGCTGCGTATCTGCGTCTTCTGCGTGTCTTGCCGCTCTACACTCAGCAAAAAGCTTTTCCACCATATCTTGCAAGGAGAAACTCTGCCAGGAAAGAAAACATCCAAAATCTTGTTCTAAAGCTTGCAAGGGGGTCTGCAAAGAGTTTGGCAAGAATGAAAGGTAGTTGTCCAAAACTCGTTCTTTTCCAATAGAATAACCATGGAAAAGGCAGGAGAGTGGTAAAGTACTGTTTTCTCTAAGTCTGAAGGCTGCCCACACTGTGCCTGTGTGCTGCAGCTTGCATCTTCGCCTTTGGGAAGCTGCCGCTCGCCGATTCTCCCGGAGGCGAAGAAGCGGCTTCTTCGCACACAGAGCATTGTGGCGAGCGCAGGGAGCTCCTGAGAGCGGTTTGTGCCGAAAGAAGCCCGGGACCGGCACTTAGCTTCGGAGAGCTGCGTATCTGCGTCTTCTGCGTGTCTTGCCGCTCTACACTCAGCAAAAAGCTTTTCCACCATAACTTGCAAGGAGAAACTCTGCCAGGAAAGAAAACATCCAAAATCTTGTTCTAAAGCTTGCACGGGGGTCTGCAAAGAGTTTGGCAAGAATGAAAGGTAGTTGTCCAAAACTCGTTCTTTTCCAATAGAATAACCATGGAAAAGGCAGGAGAGTGGTAAAGTACTGTTTTCTCTAAGTCTGAAGGCTGCCCACACTGTGCCTGCGTGCTGCAGCTTGCATCTTCGCCTTTGGGAAGCTGCCGCTCGCCGATTCTCCCGGAGGCGAAGAAGCGGCTTCTTCGCACACAGAGCATTGTGGCGAGCGCAGGGAGCTCCTGAGAGCGGTTTGTGCCGAAAGAAGCCCGGCACCGGCACTTAGCTTCGGAGAGCTGCGTATCTGCGTCTTCTGCGTGTCTTGCCGCTCTACACTCAGCAAAAAGCTTTTCCACCATATCTTGCAAGGAGAAACTCTGCCAGGAAAGAAAACATCCAAAATCTTCTTCTAAAGCTTGCACGGGGGTCTGCAAAGAGTTTGGCAAGAATGAAAGGTAGTTGTCCAAAACTCGTTCTTTTCCAATAGAATAACCATGGAAAAGGCAGGAGAGTGGTAAAGTACTGTTTTCTCTAAGTCTGAAGGCTGCCCACACTGTGCCTGTGTGCTGCAGCTTGCATCTTCGCCTTTGGGAAGCTGCCGCTCGCCGATTCTCCCGGAGGCGAAGAAGCGGCTTCTTCGCACACAGAGCATTGTGGCGAGCGCAGGGAGCTCCTGAGAGCGGTTTGTGCCGAAAGAAGCCCGGGACCGGCACTTAGCTTCGGAGAGCTGCGTATCTGCGTCTTCTGCGTGTCTTGCCGCTCTACACTCAGCAAAAAGCTTTTCCACCATATCTTGCAAGGAGAAACTCTGCCAGGAAAGAAAACATCCAAAATCTTGTTCTAAAGCTTGCACGGGGGTCTGCAAAGAGTTTGGCAAGAATGAAAGGTAGTTGTCCAAAACTCGTTCTTTTCCAATAGAATAACCATGGAAAAGGCAGGAGAGTGGTAAAGTACTGTTTTCTCGAAGTCTGAAGGCTGCCCACACTGTGCCTGCGTGCTGCAGCTTGCATCTTCGCCTTTGGGAAGCTGCCGCTCGCCGATTCTCCCGGAGGCGAAGAAGCGGCTTCTTCGCACACAGAGCATTGTGGCGAGCGCAGGGAGCTCCTGAGAGCGGTTTGTGCCGAAAGAAGCCCGGGACCGGCACTTAGCTTCGGAGAGCTGCGTATCTGCGTCTTCTGCGTGTCTTGCCGCTCTACACTCAGCAAAAAGCTTTTCCACCATATCTTGCAAGGAGAAACTCTGCCAGGAAAGAAAACATCCAAAATCTTCTTCTAAAGCTTGCACGGGGGTCTGCAAAGAGTTTGGCAAGAATGAAAGGTAGTTGTCCAAAACTCGTTCTTTTCCAATAGAATAACCATGGAAAAGGCAGGAGAGTGGTAAAGTACTGTTTTCTCTAAGTCTGAAGGCTGCCCACACTGTGCCTGCGTGCTGCAGCTTGCATCTTCGCCTTTGGGAAGCTGCCGCTCGCCGATTCTCCCGGAGGCGAAGAAGCGGCTTCTTCGCACACAGAGCATTGTGGCGAGCGCAGGGAGCTCCTGAGAGCGGTTTGTGCCGAAAGAAGCCCGGGACCGGCACTTAGCTTCGGAGAGCTGCGTATCTGCGTCTTCTGCGTGTCTTGCCGCTCTACACTCAGCAAAAAGCTTTTCCACCATATCTTGCAAGGAGAAACTCTGCCAGGAAAGAAAACATCCAAAATCTTGTTCTAAAGCTTGCACGGGGGTCTGCAAAGAGTTTGGCAAGAATGAAAGGTAGTTGTCCAAAACTCGTTCTTTTCCAATAGAATAACCATGGAAAAGGCAGGAGAGTGGTAAAGTACTGTTTTCTCTAAGTCTGAAGGCTGCCCACACTGTGCCTGTGTGCTGCAGCTTGCATCTTCGCCTTTGGGAAGCTGCCGCTCGCCGATTCTCCCGGAGGCGAAGAAGCGGCTTCTTCGCACACAGAGCATTGTGGCGAGCGCAGGGAGCTCCTGAGAGCGGTTTGTGCCGAAAGAAGCCCGGGACCGGCACTTAGCTTCGGAGAGCTGCGTATCTGCGTCTTCTGCGTGTCTTGCCGCTCTACACTCAGCAAAAAGCTTTTCCACCATATCTTGCAAGGAGAAACTCTGCCAGGAAAGAAAACATCCAAAATCTTGTTCTAAAGCTTGCACGGGGGTCTGCAAAGAGTTTGGCAAGAATGAAAGGTAGTTGTCCAAAACTCGTTCTTTTCCAATAGAATAACCATGGAAAAGGCAGGAGAGTGGTAAAGTACTGTTTTCTCGAAGTCTGAAGGCTGCCCACACTGTGCCTGTGTGCTGCAGCTTGCATCTTCGCCTTTGGGAAGCTGCCGCTCGCCGATTCTCCCGGAGGCGAAGAAGCGGCTTCTTCGCACACAGAGCATTGTGGCGAGCGCAGGGAGCTCCTGAGAGCGGTTTGTGCCGAAAGAAGCCCGGGACCGGCACTTAGCTTCGGAGAGCTGCGTATCTGCGTCTTCTGCGTGTCTTGCCGCTCTACACTCAGCAAAAAGCTTTTCCACCATATCTTGCAAGGAGAAACTCTGCCAGGAAAGAAAACATCCAAAATCTTGTTCTAAAGCTTGCACGGAGGTCTGCAAAGAGTTTGGCAAGAATGAAAGGTAGTTGTCCAAAACTCGTTCTTTTCCAATAGAATAACCATGGAAAAGGCAGGAGAGTGGTAAAGTACTGTTTTCTCTAAGTCTGAAGGCTGCCCACACTGTGCCTGCGTGCTGCAGCTTGCATCTTCGCCTTTGGGAAGCTGCCGCTCGCCGATTCTCCCGGAGGCGAAGAAGCGGCTTCTTCGCACACAGAGCATTGTGGCGAGCGCAGGGAGCTCCTGAGAGCGGTTTGTGCCGAAAGAAGCCCGGGACCGGCACTTAGCTTCGGAGAGCTGCGTATCTGCGTCTTCTGCGTGTCTTGCCGCTCTACACTCAGCAAAAAGCTTTTCCACCATATCTTGCAAGGAGAAACTCTGCCAGGAAAGAAAATATCCAAAATCTTGTTCTAAAGCTTGCACGGGGGTCTGCAAAGAGTTTGGCAAGAATGAAAGGTAGTTGTCCAAAACTCGTTCTTTTCCAATAGAATAACCATGGAAAAGGCAGGAGAGTGGTAAAGTACTGTTTTCTCTAAGTCTGAAGGCTGCCCACACTGTGCCTGTGTGCTGCAGCTTGCATCTTCGCCTTTGGGAAGCTGCCGCTCGCCGATTCTCCCGGAGGCGAAGAAGCGGCTTCTTCGCACACAGAGCATTGTGGCGAGCGCAGGGAGCTCCTGAGAGCGGTTTGTGCCGAAAGAAGCCCGGGACCGGCACTTAGCTTCGGAGAGCTGCGTATCTGCGTCTTCTGCGTGTCTTGCCGCTCTACACTCAGCAAAAAGCTTTTCCACCATATCTTGCAAGGAGAAACTCTGCCAGGAAAGAAAACATCCAAAATCTTGTTCTAAAGCTTGCACGGGGGTCTGCAAAGAGTTTGGCAAGAATGAAAGGTAGTTGTCCAAAACTCGTTCTTTTCCAATAGAATAACCATGGAAAAGGCAGGAGAGTGGTAAAGTACTGTTTTCTCTAAGTCTGAAGGCTGCCCACACTGTGCCTGTGTGCTGCAGCTTGCATCTTCGCCTTTGGGAAGCTGCCGCTCGCCGATTCTCCAGGAGGCGAAGAAGCGGCTTCTTCGCACACAGAGCATTGTGGCGAGCGCAGGGAGCTCCTGAGAGCGGTTTGTGCCGAAAGAAGCCCGGGACCGGCACTTAGCTTCGGAGAGCTGCGTATCTGCGTCTTCTGCGTGTCTTGCCGCTCTACACTCAGTAAAAAGCTTTTCCACCATATCTTGCAAGGAGAAACTCTGCCAGGAAAGAAAACATCCAAAATCTTGTTCTAAAGCTTGCACGGGGGTCTGCAAAGAGTTTGGCAAGAATGAAAGGTAGTTGTCCAAAACTCGTTCTTTTCCAATAGAATAACCATGGAAAAGGCAGGAGAGTGGTAAAGTACTGTTTTCTCGAAGTCTGAAGGCTGCCCACACTGTGCCTGTGTGCTGCAGCTTGCATCTTCGCCTTTGGGAAGCTGCCGCTCGCCGATTCTCCCGGAGGCGAAGAAGCGGCTTCTTTGCACACAGAGCATTGTGGCGAGCGCAGGGAGCTCCTGAGAGCGGTTTGTGCCGAAAGAAGCCCGGGACCGGCACTTAGCTTCGGAGAGCTGCGTATCTGCGTCTTCTGCGTGTCTTGCCGCTCTACACTCAGCAAAAAGCTTTTCCACCATATCTTGCAAGGAGAAACTCTGCCAGGAAAGAAAACATCCAAAATCTTGTTCTAAAGCTTGCACGGAGGTCTGCAAAGAGTTTGGCAAGAATGAAAGGTAGTTGTCCAAAACTCGTTCTTTTCCAATAGAATAACCATGGAAAAGGCAGGAGAGTGGTAAAGTACTGTTTTCTCTAAGTCTGAAGGCTGCCCACACTGTGCCTGCGTGCTGCAGCTTGCATCTTCGCCTTTGGGAAGCTGCCGCTCGCCGATTCTCCCGGAGGCGAAGAAGCGGCTTCTTCGCACACAGAGCATTGTGGCGAGCGCAGGGAGCTCCTGAGAGCGGTTTGTGCCGAAAGAAGCCCGGGACCGGCACTTAGCTTCGGACAGCTGCGTATCTGCGTCTTCTGCGTGTCTTGCCGCTCTACACTCAGCAAAAAGCTTTTCCACCATATCTTGCAAGGAGAAACTCTGCCAGGAAAGAAAACATCCAAAATCTTGTTCTAAAGCTTGCACGGGGGTCTGCAAAGAGTTTGGCAAGAATGAAAGGTAGTTGTCCAAAACTCGTTCTTTTCCAATAGAATAACCATGGAAAAGGCAGGAGAGTGGTAAAGTACTGTTTTCTCGAAGTCTGAAGGCTGCCCACACTGTGCCTGTGTGCTGCAGCTTGCATCTTCGCCTTTGGGAAGCTGCCGCTCGCCGATTCTCCCGGAGGCGAAGAAGCGGCTTCTTCGCACACAGAGCATTGTGGCGAGCGCAGGGAGCTCCTGAGAGCGGTTTGTGCCGAAAGAAGCCCGGGACCGGCACTTAGCTTTGGAGAGCTGCGTATCTGCGTCTTCTGCGTGTCTTGCCGCTCTACACTCAGCAAAAAGCTTTTCCACCATATCTTGCAAGGAGAAACTCTGCCAGGAAAGAAAACATCCAAAATCTTGTTCTAAAGCTTGCACGGGGGTCTGCAAAGAGTTTGGCAAGAATGAAAGGTAGTTGTCCAAAACTCGTTCTTTTCCAATAGAATAACCATGGAAAAGGCAGGAGAGTGGTAAAGTACTGTTTTCTCTAAGTCTGAAGGCTGCCCACACTGTGCCTGTGTGCTGCAGCTTGCATCTTCGCCTTTGGGAAGCTGCCGCTCGCCGATTCTCCCGGAGGCGAAGAAGCGGCTTCTTCGCACACAGAGCATTGTGGCGAGCGCAGGGAGCTCCTGAGAGCGGTTTGTGCCGAAAGAAGCCCGGGACCGGCACTTAGCTTCGGAGAGCTGCGTATCTGCGTCTTCTGCGTGTCTTGCCGCTCTACACTCAGCAAAAAGCTTTTCCACCATATCTTGCAAGGAGAAACTCTGCCAGGAAAGAAAACATCCAAAATCTTGTTCTAAAGCTTGCACGGGGGTCTGCAAAGAGTTTGGCAAGAATGAAAGGTAGTTGTCCAAAACTCGTTCTTTTCCAATAGAATAACCATGGAAAAGGCAGGGGAGTGGTAAAGTACTGTTTTCTCTAAGTCTGAATGCTGCCCACACTGTGCCTGCGTGCTGCAGCTTGCATCTTCGCCTTTGGGAAGCTGCCGCTCGCCGATTCTCCCGCAGGCGACGAAGCGGCTTCTTCGCACACAGAGCATTGTGGCGAGCGCAGGGAGCTCCTGAGAGCGGTTTGTGCCGAAAGAAGCCCGGGACCGGCACTTAGCTTCGGAGAGCTGCGTATCTGCGTCTTCTGCGTGTCTTGCCGCTCTACACTCAGCAAAAAGCTTTTCCACCATATCTTGCAAGGAGAAACTCTGCCAGGAAAGAAAACATCCAAAATCTTGTTCTAAAGCTTGCAAGGGGGTCTGCAAAGAGTTTGTCAAGAATGAAAGGTAGTTGTCCAAAACTCGTTCTTTTCCAATAGAATAACCATGGAAAAGGCAGGAGAGTGGTAAAGTACTGTTTTCTCTAAGTCTGAAGGCTGCCCACACTGTGCCTGCGTGCTGCAGCTTGCATCTTCGCCTTTGGGAAGCTGCCGCTCGCCGATTCTCCCGGAGGCGAAGAAGCGGCTTCTTCGCACACAGAGCATTGTGGCGAGCGCAGGGAGCTCCTGAGAGCGGTTTGTGCCGAAAGAAGCCCGGGACCGGCACTTAGCTTCGGAGAGCTGCGTATCTGCGTCTTCTGCGTGTCTTGCCGCTCTACACTCAGCAAAAAGCTTTTCCACCATATCTTGCAAGGAGAAACTCTGCCAGGAAAGAAAACATCCAAAATCTTGTTCTAAAGCTTGCACGGGGGTCTGCAAAGAGTTTGGCAAGAATGAAAGGTAGTTGTCCAAAACTCGTTCTTTTCCAATAGAATAACCATGGAAAAGGCAGGAGAGTGGTAAAGTACTGTTTTCTCTAAGTCTGAAGGCTGCCCACACTGTGCCTGTGTGCTGCAGCTTGCATCTTCGCCTTTGGGAAGCTGCCGCTCGCCGATTCTCCCGGAGGCGAAGAAGCGGCTTCTTCGCACACAGAGCATTGTGGCGAGCGCAGGGAGCTCCTGAGAGCGGTTTGTGCCGAAAGAAGCCCGGGACCGGCACTTAGCTTTGGAGAGCTGCGTATCTGCGTCTTCTGCGTGTCTTGCCGCTCTACACTCAGCAAAAAGCTTTTCCACCATATCTTGCAAGGAGAAACTCTGCCAGGAAAGAAAACATCCAAAATCTTGTTCTAAAGCTTGCACGGGGGTCTGCAAAGAGTTTGGCAAGAATGAAAGGTAGTTGTCCAAAACTCGTTCTTTTCCAATAGAATAACCATGGAAAAGGCAGGAGAGTGGTAAAGTACTGTTTTCTCTAAGTCTGAAGGCTGCCCACACTGTGCCTGTGTGCTGCAGCTTGCATCTTCGCCTTTGGGAAGCTGCCGCTCGCCGATTCTCCCGGAGGCGAAGAAGCGGCTTCTTCGCACACAGAGCATTGTGGCGAGCGCAGGGAGCTCCTGAGAGCGGTTTGTGCCGAAAGAAGCCCGGGACCGGCACTTAGCTTCGGAGAGCTGCGTATCTGCGTCTTCTGCGTGTCTTGCCGCTCTACACTCAGCAAAAAGCTTTTCCACCATATCTTGCAAGGAGAAACTCTGCCAGGAAAGAAAACATCCAAAATCTTGTTCTAAAGCTTGCACGGGGGTCTGCAAAGAGTTTGGCAAGAATGAAAGGTAGTTGTCCAAAACTCGTTCTTTTCCAAAGGAATAACCATGGAAAAGGCAGGAGAGTGGTAAAGTACTGTTTTCTCGAAGTCTGAAGGCTGCCCACACTGTGCCTGTGTGCTGCAGCTTGCATCTTCGCCTTTGGGAAGCTGCCGCTCGCCGATTCTCCCGGAGGCGAAGAAGCGGCTTCTTCGCACACAGAGCATTGTGGCGAGCGCAGGGAGCTCCTGAGAGCGGTTTGTGCCGAAAGAAGCCCGGGGACCGGCACTTAGCTTCGGAGAGCTGCGTATCTGCGTCTTCTGCGTGTCTTGCCGCTCTACACTCAGCAAAAAGCTTTTCCACCATATCTTGCAAGGAGAAACTCTGCCAGGAAAGAAAACATCCAAAATCTTGTTCTAAAGCTTGCACGGGGGTCTGCAAAGAGTTTGGCAAGAATGAAAGGTAGTTGTCCAAAACTCGTTCTTTTCCAATAGAATAACCATGGAAAAGGCAGGAGAGTGGTAAAGTACTGTTTTCTCGAAGTCTGAAGGCTGCCCACACTGTGCCTGTGTGCTGCAGCTTGCATCTTCGCCTTTGGGAAGCTGCCGCTCGCCGATTCTCCCGGAGGCGAAGAAGCGGCTTCTTCGCACACAGAGCATTGTGGCGAGCGCAGGGAGCTCCTGAGAGCGGTTTTGTGCCGAAAGAAGCCCGGGACCGGCACTTAGCTTCGGAGAGCTGCGTATCTGCGTCTTCTGCGTGTCTTGCCGCTCTACACTCAGCAAAAAGCTTTTCCACCATATCTTGCAAGGAGAAACTCTGCCAGGAAAGAAAACATCCAAAATCTTGTTCTAAAGCTTGCACGGGGGTCTGCAAAGAGTTTGGCAAGAATGAAAGGTAGTTGTCCAAAACTCGTTCTTTTCCAATAGAATAACCATGGAAAAGGCAGGAGAGTGGTAAAGTACTGTTTTCTCTAAGTCTGAAGGCTGCCCACACTGTGCCTGTGTGCTGCAGCTTGCATCTTCGCCTTTGGGAAGCTGCCGCTCGCCGATTCTCCCGGAGGCGAAGAAGCGGCTTCTTCGCACACAGAGCATTGTGGCGAGCGCAGGGAGCTCCTGAGAGCGGTTTGTGCCGAAAGAAGCCCGGGACCGGCACTTAGCTTCGGAGAGCTGCGTATCTGCGTCTTCTGCGTGTCTTGCCGCTCTACACTCAGCAAAAAGCTTTTCCACCATATCTTGCAAGGAGAAACTCTGCCAGGAAAGAAAACATCCAAAATCTTGTTCTAAAGCTTGCAAGGGGGTCTGCAAAGCGTTTGGCAAGAATGAAAGGTAGTTGTCCAAAACTCGTTCTTTTCCAATAGAATAACCATGGAAAAGGCAGGAGAGTGGTAAAGTACTGTTTTCTCTAAGTCTGAAGGCTGCCCACACTGTGCCTGCGTGCTGCAGCTTGCATCTTCGCCTTTGGGAAGCTGCCGCTCGCCGATTCTCCCGGAGGCGAAGAAGCGGCTTCTTCGCACACAGAGCATTGTGGCGAGCGCAGGGAGCTCCTGAGAGCGGTTTGTGCTGAAAGAAGCCCGGGACCGGCACTTAGCTTCGGAGAGCTGCGTATCTGCGTCTTCTGCGTGTCTTGCCGCTCTACACTCAGCAAAAAGCTTTTCCACCATATCTTGCAAGGAGAAACTCTGCCAGGAAAGAAAACATCCAAAATCTTCTTCTAAAGCTTGCACGGGGGTCTGCAAAGAGTTTGGCAAGAATGAAAGGTAGTTGTCCAAAACTCGTTCTTTTCAATAGAATAACCATGGAAAAGGCAGGAGAGTGGTAAAGTACTGTTTTCTCGAAGTCTGAAGGCTGCCCACACTGTGCCTGTGTGCTGCAGCTTGCATCTTCGCCTTTGGGAAGCTGCCGCTCGCCGATTCTCCCGGAGGCGAAGAAGCGGCTTCTTCGCACACAGAGCATTGTGGCAAGCGCAGGGAGCTCCTGAGAGCGGTTTGTGCCGAAAGAAGCCCGGGACCGGCACTTAGCTTCGGAGAGCTGCCTATCTGCGTCTTCTGCGTGTCTTGCCGCTCTACACTCAGCAAAAGCTTTTTCCACCATATCTTGCAAGGAGAAACTCTGCCAGGAAAGAAAACATCCAAAATCTTGTTCTAAAGCTTGCACGGGGGTCTGCAAAGAGTTTGGCAAGAATGAAAGGTAGTTGTCCAAAACTCGTTCTTTTCCAATAGAATAACCATGGAAAAGGCAGGAGAGTGGTAAAGTACTGTTTTCTCGAAGTCTGAAGGCTGCCCACACTGTGCCTGCGTGCTGCAGCTTGCATCTTCGCCTTTGGGAAGCTGCCGCTCGCCGATTCTCCCGGAGGCGAAGAAGCGGCTTCTTCGCACACAGAGCATTGTGGCGAGCGCAGGGAGCTCCTGAGAGCGGTTTGTGCCGAAAGAAGCCCGGGACCGGCACTTAGCTTCGGAGAGCTGCGTATCTGCGTCTTCTGCGTGTCTTGCCGCTCTACACTCAGCAAAAAGCTTTTCCACCATATCTTGCAAGGAGAAACTCTGCCAGGAAAGAAAACATCCAAAATCTTGTTCTAAAGCTTGCACGGGGGTCTGCAAAGAGTTTGGCAAGAATGAAAGGTAGTTGTCCAAAACTCGTTCTTTTCCAATAGAATAACCATGGAAAAGGCAGGAGAGTGGTAAAGTACTGTTTTCTCTAAGTCTGAAGGCTGCCCACACTGTGCCTGTGTGCTGCAGCTTGCATCTTCGCCTTTGGGAAGCTGCCGCTCGCCGATTCTCCCACAGGCGAAGAAGCGGCTTCTTCGCACACAGAGCATTGTGGCGAACGCAGGGAGCTCCTGAGAGCGGTTTGTGCCGAAAGAAGCCCGGGACCGGCACTTAGCTTCGGAGAGCTGCGTATCTGCGTCTTCTGCGTGTCTTGCCGCTCTACACTCAGCAAAAAGCTTTTCCACCATATCTTGCAAGGAGAAACTCTGCCAGGAAAGAAAACATCCAAAATCTTGTTCTAAAGCTTGCACGGGGGTCTGCAAAGAGTTTGGCAAGAATGAAAGGTAGTTGTCCAAAACTCGTTCTTTTCCAATAGAATAACCATGGAAAAGGCAGGAGAGTGGTAAAGTACTGTTTTCTCTAAGTCTGAAGGCTGCCCACACTGTGCCTGTGTGCTGCAGCTTGCATCTTCGCCTTTGGGAAGCTGCCGCTCGCCGATTCTCCCGGAGGCGAAGAAGCGGCTTCTTCGCACACACAGCATTGTGGCGAGCGCAGGGAGCTCCTGAGAGCGGTTTGTGCCGAAAGAAGCCCGGGACCGGCACTTAGCTTCGGAGAGCTGCGTATCTGCGTCTTCTGCGTGTCTTGCCGCTCTACACTCAGTAAAAAGCTTTTCCACCATATCTTGCAAGGAGAAACTCTGCCAGGAAAGAAAACATCCAAAATCTTGTTCTAAAGCTTGCACGGGGGTCTGCAAAGAGTTTGGCAAGAATGAAAGGTAGTTGTCCAAAACTCGTTCTTTTCCAATAGAATAACCATGGAAAAGGCAGGAGAGTGGTAAAGTACTGTTTTCTCTAAGTCTGAAGGCTGCCCACACTGTGCCTGTGTGCTGCAGCTTGCATCTTCGCCTTTGGGAAGCTGCCGCTCGCGATTCTCCCAGAGGCGAAGAAGCGGCTTCTTCGCACACAGAGCATTGTGGCGAGCGCAGGGAGCTCCTGAGAGCGGTTTGTGCCGAAAGAAGCCCGGGACCGGCACTTAGCTTCGGAGAGCTGCGTATCTGCGTCTTCTGCGTGTCTTGCCGCTCTACACTCAGCAAAAAGCTTTTCCACCATATCTTGCAAGGAGAAACTCTGCCAGGAAAGAAAACATCCAAAATCTTGTTCTAAAGCTTGCACGGGGGTCTGCAAAGAGTTTGGCAAGAATGAAAGGTAGTTGTCCAAAACTCGTTCTTTTCCAATAGAATAACCATGGAAAAGGCAGGAGAGTGGTAAAGTACTGTTTTCTCTAAGTCTGAAGGCTGCCCACACTGTGCCTGCGTGCTGCAGCTTGCATCTTCGCCTTTGGGAAGCTGCCGCTCGCCGATTCTCCCGGAGGCGAAGAAGCGGCTTCTTCGCACACAGAGCATTGTGGCGAGCGCAGGGAGCTCCTGAGAGCGGTTTGTGCCGAAAGAAGCCCGGGACCGGCACTTAGCTTCGGAGAGCTGCGTATCTGCGTCTTCTGCGTGTCTTGCCGCTCTACACTCAGCAAAAAGCTTTTCCACCATATCTTGCAAGGAGAAACTCTGCCAGGAAAGAAAACATCCAAAATCTTGTTCTAAAGCTTGCACGGAGGTCTGCAAAGAGTTTGGCAAGAATGAAAGGTAGTTGTCCAAAACTCGTTCTTTTCCAATAGAATAACCATGGAAAAGGCAGGAGAGTGGTAAAGTACTGTTTTCTCTAAGTCTGAAGGCTGCCCACACTGTGCCTGTGTGCTGCAGCTTGCATCTTCGCCTTTGGGAAGCTGCCGCTCGCCGATTCTCCCGGAGGCGAAGAAGCGGCTTCTTCGCACACAGAGCATTGTGGCGAGCGCAGGGAGCTCCTGAGAGCGGTTTGTGCCGAAAGAAGCCCGGGACCGGCACTTAGCTTCGGAGAGCTGCGTATCTGCGTCTTCTGCGTGTCTTGCCGCTCTACACTCAGCAAAAAGCTTTTCCACCATATCTTGCAAGGAGAAACTCTGCCAGGAAAGAAAACATCCAAAATCTTGTTCTAAAGCTTGCACGGGGGTCTGCAAAGAGTTTGGCAAGAATGAAAGGTAGTTGTCCAAAACTCGTTCTTTTCCAATAGAATAACCATGGAAAAGGCAGGAGAGTGGTAAAGTACTGTTTTCTCTAAGTCTGAAGGCTGCCCACACTGTGCCTGCGTGCTGCAGCTTGCATCTTCGCCTTTGGGAAGCTGCCGCTCGCCGATTCTCCCAGAGGCGAAGAAGCGGCTTCTTCGCACACAGAGCATTGTGGCGAGCGCAGGGAGCTCCTGAGAGCGGTTTGTGCCGAAAGAAGCCCGGGACCGGCACTTAGCTTCGGAGAGCTGCGTATCTGCGTCTTCTGCGTGTCTTGCCGCTCTACACTCAGCAAAAAGCTTTTCCACCATATCTTGCAAGGAGAAACTCTGCCAGGAAAGAAAACATCCAAAATCTTGTTCTAAAGCTTGCACGGGGGTCTGCAAAGAGTTTGGCAAGAATGAAAGGTAGTTGTCCAAAACTCGTTCTTTTCCAATAGAATAACCATGGAAAAGGCAGGAGAGTGGTAAAGTACTGTTTTCTCTAAGTCTGAAGGCTGCCCACACTGTGCCTGTGTGCTGCAGCTTGCATCTTCGCCTTTGGGAAGCTGCCGCTCGCCGATTCTCCCGGAGGCGAAGAAGCGGCTTCTTCGCACACAGAGCATTGTGGCGAGCGCAGGGAGCTCCTGAGAGCGGTTTGTGCCGAAAGAAGCCCGGGACCGGCACTTAGCTTCGGAGAGCTGCGTATCTGCGTCTTCTGCGTGTCTTGCCGCTCTACATTCAGCAAAAAGCTTTTCCACCATATCTTGCAAGGAGAAACTCTGCCAGGAAAGAAAACATCCAAAATCTTGTTCTAAAGCTTGCACGCAGGTCTGCAAAGAGTTTGGCAAGAATGAAAGGTAGTTGTCCAAAACTCGTTCTTTTCCAATAGAATAACCATGGAAAAGGCAGGAGAGTGGTAAAGTACTGTTTTCTCTAAGTCTGAAGGCTGCCCACACTGTGCCTGCGTGCTGCAGCTTGCATCTTCGCCTTTGGGAAGCTGCCGCTCGCCGATTCTCCCGGAGGCGAAGAAGCGGCTTCTTCGCACACAGAGCATTGTGGCGAGCGCAGGGAGCTCCTGAGAGCGGTTTGTGCCGAAAGAAGCCCGGGACCGGCACTTAGCTTCGGAGAGCTGCGTATCTGCGTCTTCTGCGTGTCTTGCCGCTCTACACTCAGCAAAAAGCTTTTCCACCATATCTTGCAAGGAGAAACTCTGCCAGGAAAGAAAACATCCAAAATCTTGTTCTAAAGCTTGCACGGGGGTCTGCAAAGAGTTTGGCAAGAATGAAAGGTAGTTGTCCAAAACTCGTTCTTTTCCAATAGAATAACCATGGAAAAGGCAGGAGAGTGGTAAAGTACTGTTTTCTCTAAGTCTGAAGGCTGCCCACACTGTGCCTGCGTGGTGCAGCTTGCATCTTCGCCTTTGGGAAGCTGCCGCTCGCCGATTCTCCCGGAGGCGAAGAAGCGGCTTCTTCGCACACAGAGCATTGTGGCGAGCGCAGGGAGCTCCTGAGAGCGGTTTGTGCCGAAAGAAGCCCGGGACCGGCACTTAGCTTCGGAGAGCTGCGTATCTGCGTCTTCTGCGTGTCTTGCCGCTCTACACTCAGCAAAAAGCTTTTCCACCATATCTTGCAAGGAGAAACTCTGCCAGGAAAGAAAACATCCAAAATCTTGTTCTAAAGCTTGCACGGGGGTCTGCAAAGAGTTTGGCAAGAATGAAAGGTAGTTGTCCAAAACTCGTTCTTTTCCAATAGAATAACCATGGAAAAGGCAGGAGAGTGGTAAAGTACTGTTTTCTCTAAGTCTGAAGGCTGCCCACACTGTGCCTGTGTGGTGCAGCTTGCATCTTCGCCTTTGGGAAGCTGCCGCTCGCCGATTCTCCCGGAGGCGAAGAAGCGGCTTCTTCGCACACAGAGCATTGTGGCGAGCGCAGGGAGCTCCTGAGAGCGGTTTGTGCCGAAAGAAGCCCGGGACCGGCACTTAGCTTCGGAGAGCTGCGTATCTGCGTCTTCTGCGTGTCTTGCCGCTCTACACTCAGCAAAAAGCTTTTCCACCATATCTTGCAAGGAGAAACTCTGCCAGGAAAGAAAACATCCAAAATCTTGTTCTAAAGCTTGCACGGGGGTCTGCAAAGAGTTTGGCAAGAATGAAAGGTAGTTGTCCAAAACTCGTTCTTTTCCAATAGAATAACCATGGAAAAGGCAGGAGAGTGGTAAAGTACTGTTTTCTCTAAGTCTGAAGGCTGCCCACACTGTGCCTGTGTGCTGCAGCTTGCATCTTCGCCTTTGGGAAGCTGCCGCTCGCCGATTCTCCCGGAGGCGAAGAAGCGGCTTCTTCGCACACAGAGCATTGTGGCGAGCGCAGGGAGCTCCTGAGAGCGGTTTGTGCCGAAAGAAGCCCGGGACCGGCACTTAGCTTCGGAGAGCTGCGTATCTGCGTCTTCTGCGTGTCTTGCCGCTCTACACTCAGCAAAAAGCTTTTCCACCATATCTTGCAAGGAGAAACTCTGCCAGGAAAGAAAACATCCAAAATCTTGTTCTAAAGCTTGCACGGGGGTCTGCAAAGAGTTTGGCAAGAATGAAAGGTAGTTGTCCAAAACTCGTTCTTTTCCAATAGAATAACCATGGAAAAGGCAGGAGAGTGGTAAAGTACTGTTTTCTCTAAGTCTGAAGGCTGCCCACACTGTGCCTGCGTGCTGCAGCTTGCATCTTCGCCTTTGGGAAGCTGCCGCTCGCCGATTCTCCCGGAGGCGAAGAAGCGGCTTCTTCGCACACAGAGCATTGTGGCGAGCGCAGGGAGCTCCTGAGAGCGGTTTGTGCCGAAAGAAGCCCGGGACCGGCACTTAGCTTCGGAGAGCTGCGTATCTGCGTCTTCTGCGTGTCTTGCCGCTCTACACTCAGCAAAAAGCTTTTCCAGCATATCTTGCAAAGAGAAACTCTGCCAGGAAAGAAAACATCCAAAATCTTGTTCTAAAGCTTGCACGGAGGTCTGCAAAGAGTTTGGCAAGAATGAAAGGTAGTTGTCCAAAACTCGTTCTTTTCCAATATAATAACAATGGAAAAGGCAGGAGAGTGGTAAAGTACTGTTTTCTCTAAGTCTGAAGGCTGCCCACACTGTGCCTGTGTGGTGCAGCTTGTATCTTCGCCTTTGGGAAGCTGCCGCTCGCCGATTCTCCCGGAGGCGAAGAAGCGGCTTCTTCGCACACTGAGCATTGTGGCGAGCGCAGGGAGCTCCTGAGAGCAGTTTGTGCCGAAAGAAGCCCGGGACCGGCACTTAGCTTCGGAGAGCTGCGTATCTGCGTCTTCTGCGTGTCTTGCCGCTCTACACTCAGCAAAAAGCTTTTCCACCATATCTTGCAAAGAGAAACTCTGCCAGGAAAGAAAACATCCAAAATCTTGTTCTAAAGCTTGCACGGGGGTCTGCAAAGAGTTTGGCAAGAATGAAAGGTAGTTGTCCAAAACTCGTTCTTTTCCAATATAATAACCATGGAAAAGGCAGGAGAGTGGTAAAGTACTGTTTTCTCTAAGTCTGAATGCAGCCCACACTGTGCCTGCATGGTGCGGCTTGCATCTTCGCCTTTGGGAAGCTGCCGCTCGCCGATTCTCCCGCAGGCGAAGAAGCGGCTTCTTTGCACACAGAGCATTGGGCCGGTCGCGGTGAGCACCTAAGAGCGGCTTCTGCCGAAAGAAGCCGTGGACCGGCACTTAGCTTCGGAGAGCTGCGTATCTGCGTCTTCTGCGTGTCTTGCCGCTCAACACACAGCAAAAAGCTTTTCCACCATATCTTGCAAAGAGAAACTCTGCCAGGAAAGAAAACATCCCCGATCTTCTTCTAAAAGTTGCACAGAGGACTGCAGAGTGTTTAAGAAGATGAAAAAGATAGTGTCCCATAACTCCTTTTATTCGAATATAACGTGAATGAAACGGCGGGAGAATGCTAATGTACTCGTTTCTATCAATTTCAAAGCTGCACACGCTATATCTGTGTGCTGCGGCTTGCATCTTCGCCTTTGGGAAGCGGCCGTTCTCTCCATCTCCCGGAGGCGAAGAAGCGGCTTCTTCGCGCACAGAGCATTGTGCCGGTGGCGGTGATCTCCGGAGAGCGGCTTCTGACGAAAGACGCCCTGGCAGGGGGCTTAGTTTCGGAGAGCTCTTTTCTCTGCCTTCTGCCTCTCTGGTCACATAAAACTTAGCAAAAAGCTTTTTTACTATGTCTTGCAAGGACCAACTGTGCCAGTATGGAAAGCATCTCCGCTCTTGTTCTAGAAGTTGCACGGAGGTCTGCAGAGTGTTTAGCAAGAAGCAAAAGAAAGTTGTCCAAAACTCCTTCTTTTGGAATGGTAATGTGAATGGAAAAGGCCGGAGAGTGGTAAGGTACTGTTTTCTTTAGGTTTGAGAGCTGCACACACAATCCCCATGTTGTGCGACTTTTTTCTTCGCTTTTAAAGACGCGGCCGCGGTCTCCGTCTCCCGGAGGCGAAGAAGCCGCTTCTTTGCACACAGAGCATTGTGCCGGTCGCGCTGCGCTCCGGAGCACGGCTTCTGCGGAAAGACGCCCGGGAGCGGTCCTTACCTTCGGAGAGCTCCGTATCTCTGAATCTGCGTCTCTTGTTGCCTACATCTTAGCAAAAAGCTTTTCTACTAGGTCTTGCAAGGAGAAACTCTCCCAGTACAAAAAGCATCCCGGATCTTTTTCTGGAAGTTGCACGGAATGTCAGCAGAGTGTTAGGCAAGAAGCAAAAGAAAGTTGTCCAAAACCCCTTTTCTTCCAATGTTAATGTGAATTGAAAAGGCAGGAGAATGAGGAAGTGCTGTTTTCTGTCCGTTTGAAAGCTGTCACAAGGAGAAACTCTATCAGCACCTCAAGTTTTCCTCCATTTTACTCCCGATCTTTCTTTTGTTGTGCAGTCAAGAAGCACCCCACTTTCTTAGTTATGCTGCAGGTTGTCTTCAAATGGCTTTGCTTTCTGTCCCCTCCTCCCCATTTCTAACAGGCACAAGCACATTCCCTTCCCGGAACAAAATCCTGGTAATAGAGCCAGGAAGACTACGCTTTGACTTTGAGAACCAAAACCTATCTAAGAGAAAATAGTCCATTCTTTGAGACCCAATATCACACATCTGTGTGCAGGAGGAAGAGGGGTGCGTGCGTGCGTGAATGGGAAGTGTACTCGCCAACAAACTAGAGCCAATATTAGTAACCAACATGTAACAAGTGTGGACGTATCTAATTCCCGGCTCTTTTTTGGATCTTTTTTCTTCAAGGTTATTTTGCTTTTAAAGATTTTCTAGTCATTTGAAAGATTCTTCTTGGTTTGTGTGAGAATAGAAATCTCCATAAAGCTTACTACGTAAAAGCAGGGTAATCTTTTGGACTTGATGATGACTATTTGGGAGATGATATTTCCATCTGCATAAATCAATTTCCTTGTTTTGGAAATATTTTTGTCACGGAAAGTAGTAAGTTTCAAGATGTGTTTTTAGAAGGTGTAAAAATTGAGATCCTCATTTGTAGCAAAGCAATACAAAGAATATCCCTTAAAACCATCCACTCCATCATTTCATTTTTGTATTTTTGTCTTTTCAATAGCTAGTTCTCACTTTCAGGTGGCTTTTAAATGCCATGGTTTGACACAATTTTGTTATTCATTTCTAAGCTTCAAAATGATATTTAAGAAGAGTAATTTCCTGTAACTACTGGACAGTTTGCAAATTAACATCAAAGTGGAGGGAGGGAGGGAAGGAAGTGGCAGAAGGATGTGGCAGAAAGAAGGACATAGTGGAAGGAAGGCAGTGAAGGAAGGAAGTGGGGGAAGGAAAGAAAAGAAAGAAGGAAAGAGAGAAAGAAAAAGAAAGAAAGAAAGAAAGAAAGAAAGAAAAAGAAAGAAAAGGAAGGGAAAAAGAAGGAACAAGGGAAAGGGGGAAAGGGGGAAAGGGGGAAAGGGGGAAAGGGGGAAAGGGGGAAAGGGGGAAAGGGGGAAAGGGGGAAAGGGGGAAAGGGGGAAAGAAAGAAAGAAAGAAAGAAAGAAAGAAAGAAAGAAAGAAAGAAAGAAAGAAAGAAAGAAAGAAAGAAAGAAAGAAAGAAAGAAAGAAAGAAAGAAAGAAAGAAAGAAAGAAAGAAAGAAAGAAAGAAAGAAAGAAAGAAAGAAAGAAAGAAAGAAAGAAAGAAAGAAAGAAAGAAAGAAAGAGAGAGAAGGGAAGAAAATTCCCAAATGTCAGAAACGTTAAAGATGATAAAATACTTGCGTGTATGATAAAGAGCGAGGACTAGATATTAGATATAGTATTGCTAAATGGCACATAAATGTGTGACCCAAACAGTTCAACTCATTGGATAGCAGTTTCTCAGCATGAATATGTTATTTCTAGCTTCAACTTCTTACTGCTACTGTACAGAATGATTACCATAGAATAATGGAATGGTTGGCTTTGGAAGGGACCTTAAATTCACCTACCTCCTCCCCACCATGTCATTGTCAGGGACACCTTCCACTAGACCGCCTTAAGCTCAAAGACCCATTCAAGCTGGCCTTGATCACTTCCAGGAATTGGTCACCCACAACATGTTCTAGTGTCTCCCAACCATCTTGGCAAGGAATTTCTTCCCAATAGCCAAAGGAAACCTATACTCTTCAGGTTTTAAAGCCATCCACACTTTTCCTATTGCTCCGTGCCCTTGTGTAGCTCACTTGCCTCCTTCTGGTAGGCTGTCTTCAGCTGCTGGAGAGCTGCTCTAACAATTTGCCCAGAGTCTGCTCTTCTCCAGGCTGAGAAAACGCCTGCGGGACTCTGACTTGATGACAGACTTCATGTGCTGCACTGGGGGCTCAGACCATTCTTCTTCTTGGAATTGTTGTAGGATGCTCAACCCCTGTTGACTGTGGTACAGGTACACAGTTCATTGTGGTACAGGTAATAAATAGATGATTGTTTTAATAAAGACACAATTGAAATGATAAGAGCTAAATTTTAACGCAAAATTAATTGGAGAAAGATTCCTAAACCTGTGGCCCGTTACCCCAGCCCATCCATTGATTGTAAATGACATTCCTTGCAGATGTTATGATACATGAACCAAAGCCAAGTGATGGATACTGCTTAAGACAGATGTTCTACCTGCTTACTGCAATATGGTCTTATCAGTCTAAAACAATCCCCCGAACATTAAGAACAAGAGATTACATCATGAAGTAATGAAGTGCTTTGGTTGAAAGTAAAAGGCATTTGAAAGAAATGGGTTTGGGGGCTAACGCAGCAAGATCTCAGAAATGGAGTGCCAGCTTAGTTCTCTGCTTCAGAGACAAGTGAAGCAATTCAGAAGTGTCCTCCTGTGAAAAAGGTTGACAGATCTTTCTGCACAACAGTTAACAGCCGGCATCAGAAATGTGTGCAAATAACATACTAGCCACTACAAGTTTGTCCTCCAGGAGTGGAAGGGCCACTCAGACGCATAGCAGTGGTCTTGCTGCTGTGCCTGTTCAAATAGACAGAAAAGAATGAGGAAAACAAATTTTTCCATCTAGTTTGTTTCAGTATTGGTACAAAGACTATTTTCCCGCCCTCAGGAGACAGCAAAAACAGTCAACAACTGAAATGCTTCAGAAATGGAAATGATCTGAATCACAAATATTTCTTTTCACATCAAATTTAAAGCCTAAGTCATAACTGTCAAACAGATAGAACTACTTAAAGATGAATGTACTATACATACTAAAATATTCCCAGAGATAACTATTGTGTCCTTAGTCTGTTTAAAAGTCTAGACTTCCTGGTAAAAAAACTTGTACAGCGCTGAGGTAGCTCCACGACATTCTCTTTTCAGATTAATTAAACTCTTCAGTCTCACCACCGTTACCAATGGATTTCTGTAAGTCCTTGAAAACCAGTAATTTCCCTTTTTTCCTTCTATGAAAAAAATGACAGTGACAAGAGTTATTTGCACTCCCTATTTTCTGAAACAAGCCTGAACATCAAGCCTTAAGAACTTTATCATGAGTTTTACTTCAAACTAAATTTTAAGAGAATGGCAGAAAGAATGGGAGCCTCAAGCAAAAGAATTTAGGCTTCTAATTCTTGGGTTGTCTTCTTACTTACCTAAGACAAGAAGTGGAAAGAGAATAGATTAGAGTTAGCAGCTGTTTAAGATTTGCACGTACTCTTCCACTCTTCCAAGAGGTCAAGGATGCTTTTCTGGCCCTCCCTCCCTCCACAAGCTGCAGCTTCCTTCAAAGCACATTCACCTGCTGTGCAATGGAGCACCCCACGAGCTCCATTGTGTTCCTCCACGGTTCTCCAGGGACTGCTGGGAGACAACCTGCTTGATGATGATGTCCTCCAGGGACTGTGGGGGATTCTTTGCTGTGTCAACTGGAGCACCTTCTCCTCCTTCTTGTCTCACTTTAGTATCATGCAGCTGCTTCTCATACTTCTTTTTTCCCTCACTTGTCACTGCCTATTCATATGTTTTGTACTTTTGACAATATATTTTCACAATGACTGATGGGCTCAGTTGCAGAAATGTGTCTTGCTAGAAAATTGGATACTATAGAAAACCATGATTTTACAGCAAAGAATAGTGGAAGTACAAATATACTGCTAAAGAACCGGAAAATTGACAATCATTCATTGTAATACGTCCCCTCATTTTGCCTTCTTTCTCCTTAAGATCTGGAAAGACTACTGGGCACTGAAAAACACTACAGTGTTGTTTCAAAGAAAAGACTTTTTTAGGATTCTAAGGCGCATGTTCCAATTGCTTGAGAAAATTGAGAAAAGGCACTTTGTCTTTTGTGATAAATATCATTAGCCAGTAGGGACAAAGTCTGACCAACAAGAGCAGATCAAAATCTGATGAGACCAAGCAATATACCTTGAGTGGCCAGGACAGAACCATTGAGTCATTGAATCTGTTGAATTGGAAGGACCCCATCAGGATCATCATCAGTCCAACTCCTGGCCCTGCCTGGGGCCATCCTTGAGAATCACACCATATGCCTGAGAGCAATGTCCCAAACTCAGACAGGTGTGATGGTGTGACCACTCCCTGGAAAGACTCTTCCAGTGCCCAGCCATTCTCTGGTTAAAAACTTTTTCCGGATACCCAACCTAAACCTCCCCTGACTCAGCTGCATGCCATTTCTTTGAGTCCTGTCTTTGTAGACCTCATTTGAGGACTTTCTAATACCAAGGTGATTCCGCCCCAGAGCAGAGCAGAGCAGAGCAGAGCAGAGAAGAGCAGAGCAGAGCAGAGCAGAGCAAGACAATCCCCTTCCTTGCCCAGCTGGTGATACTGTGCCTGATGCACCCCAGGACAGGCTTGGCCCTCCTGGCTGCCAGGGCACTGCTGATGCACATTCAGCTTGCCATTGGCCAGGAGCCTGGGTCCCTTTCTGCAGTGCTTCTCCCAGCCTCTTGCTCCCTCCCCAGTCTATACACCCACCAGGATTGCCCTGTTGCAGGTGCTGAATCCAGCACTTGCCCTTGTTCCACTCCATCTGGTTGGTGATTGCCTGTGGGAATCCTCAAAAACAGAGGGGTTTGGGAAAGCTGCAAAAGGAAGGCCTCAGAGACAGCAGAACTGTCATTGGAGCTAAGCAGTAGTCATAAGGTTTGTCAGCAGAAAAATTAGATGAGAAGTAGAAAAGTAAGGACAAATGGAACAATGGTCTGTGTATTAATGCTTGTCTAGAATAACTCCCTAAGCTACAGCAAAGTATATCTAGTGCGATGTTAGGTAGTTCTAAGCTTAATAATGGAGCTCTGTGCGTTGTATCTTAAGGCTTACAAGCAGGTCTTTTATTCGAAAGAAGCGAGCATCGTTCTAAGCCCAGGTACATGTCTTTATAGTGATTGGACAGAAGTACTGTCAATATGCTTTTGCTTTGTGTGATTGGTCAAAAAACTTTTCAAGTAAGTTGTAACATTAAGTTCTTTGTCTGCTGCTGGGGACGTGAGCTGCTGGCAGCTTCCCATTGTCATCACCATGTCATGAGACTGATGCTGGAAAAAAACCAGCTTGAGACGCCGTCCCCAGCAGTCCCGCCCCTTTTGTGATTTGTGCATAGACTCCCGGCCAGCAAGAATTGCCCATCTCTCCTATTTGGCAAGATCTCTCTGCAAGGTCTCTGTGCCCTCAAGGGAGTTAGTTCACAGCTCCTCCCAATTTAGTGTCTTTGGCAAACTGTCTTAATATTCCTTCAAGTGCTGTGTCCAGGTTGTTCAAAAGATGTTGAAGAGAACTGGCCCAATGATGATACTGTCTTAGCCACTGAAATAAGTGCTTCATACTTCCTCTTGTGCAGAAATCACAACAAATTTCTTTTCTATCCATGCAGATATCTTTTCTTATGCTCATGCTTTTTATCCCAACAGCAGCTGACACGACATTTACAGGCACAGCAACAGCACACTTTTCCTGCTCTTACTAGACTTAACAATTTTGCAACCGGTCAATCGGTGACCTTTGCAACTAAAGTCAGACCTTCAGCATTTCTCATTAAATGAATGTCTTCAGAAGAAAACTTTGCTGCCTACTCTGTACGACTGAAGAATAGATGATAATGAGTTAGCATCACAATCAGTTAAGTACAGAGCCTATACTTTAGCAGGGAAAAAATTAAAAGAAGAGCTCTTTTATGCAACAACTATCTGAGAAACAAAACAACTAGGATCTTCCACAGGGTTCCCTGCAGTAGAAATGTACTTGTATGAATGCAGAAGATAAAAGATGTGGTTTTGAAAGGCTATGTCCTTGCTAAGCTAAATTGGATCTCATCCTGTAGATGAAAGATCAAGGAGCTCAAAGCGGAGCTAGAGAGACATGTCCAGATAATGAGACAGAGCAAAGCATTTTCCAAGATAATTAAGCATTCTGGTGGACTGGCCAGTTAGGTTAAATCTGCCACACCCATTCACTTTCGGGGACTGAACTGTGGAGTGCTAAACCGTATCTGCTGCTGTGCAAAGTAAAAGAGATCCATCCAAATTGTATGGTTAGTGTGAACACTCTCACTCTCAATTGTAAAACACTTCATAAGCTATTAATCAGTCTTAGGAACAAAATGAAATAAAGCTGTTATGCCATCTGGGAATGGGAAAACATGTTCAAAATATTTTTTTCTCTATGCTTTCTTCTTTTTTCTTTTTCTTTTTTTCTTTTTTTTTTTTTTTTTTTTTTTAATCCCACATTATGTGATTGATAATTTCAACCATTCTGGAATGCTTTTAACAGATGAACCCAGCATAGTAGTTTTATTACAGGCTCTTGTCCCTTACATGCTTCAGGACAGGTTTGGAATATACTCCACAGTCAATTAGTGGTTTTTTATCTCTTTTCCCAGAGACAACTTTTAAAGGACTACTTAACCCCTAAAAATCATAATTTCTCTGGTTTCTCCAAGCTTTTTGAGAAAGCTGTTTTGGTTTTGTTTTGGTTTGTTGTTTGTTTTGTTTTATTGCATCATTCCTAATGTCTTCAGACCTACTACAAGAAGAAGTTAAAAATAGATCTTATTTGAAGAGACTGTTAAAGCTAATGAACTGCCAGTCTTGGTATTTGTATCTTTCTAAATCCTTTAAATTCCAAGGTTGCCTTCCTGAATCCTCAGTTACTTAGAAAACATTGTGTTTATAAAACAGACCCAGTTCAATTGCTTCTGCAAACTCACCTTCATTTTATAGGATTGTACTTCAAGAAATCTTGCTTCATTCAAACATTGAAAGTACAGATTTGACATCATCTGTGACCCTTCGATCTGTCTGAACTGTATTTCATTGTGTGAGTTTCTCAGTTGCTTCAAATAAGGACAGAATCTTTTCAATTTGCATAGCATGTTATCTGAAGATCTCCTGTCTGCTTTCTTCACTTGCTTTAATGGGAAGACAAGGGAAATACATTTTGAATGTTATCTTTTAGAGTCTACTTTTACCTACCAGTGTGCTTATATGGACTAGAACCAATGTCAGCTTGAAAGAAGGTATTGTCACGATCCGCTGATACCAAGGGGTTGGTTAACTGGTTGGTTGGTTAACTGATCTCGGAGTGCAACAGACAACCTGGAAAGGGGATTGCAGTATCAATCCAAACAAATGCACCTTTATAGAATGACCACAGCAAATGCCTGAAAGGAATCAGGGAGAGGAAAAGAATAAAAAAGAGGGGGAGAAAGAGAGAGGAGTATAGCTACCAAACATGGAGAGACTAAGTCCTCTTAGTCCAGCTGATAGAGTTTGCCTAGTCACGTTGGGAAGATCTCAAAGTCCTGGTTAACTCAAGGTTCTATTATAGTCCATTGCTGAGGGGGGAAACAGAATCTTGAAATGGCTGAGATACAATCAAGAAGAAGAAGAAGTCTATTGAAATTGCTGAGGGGGAAAAAGATATTGAAGACGGGTACAGACAGTCCATGTTCTCAGCAGGATAAGTCAGTATCAGCAGTGAGTGGGACCCACTGTTTCAGGACTGCTTTCT
The DNA here is from genome assembly GCF_037042795.1 of Molothrus aeneus. Taxonomy (NCBI): domain Eukaryota; kingdom Metazoa; phylum Chordata; class Aves; order Passeriformes; family Icteridae; genus Molothrus; species Molothrus aeneus. The sequence goes on along the minus strand of NW_027098926.1, from coordinate 46,421 downwards.
GGGGGAAACCAGTCTAGGTCCGGTGAACACATCTGTAGGCAACACTCAGCAGGCATCCTGCTTCAGTCAGGCCAGCACCCCTGCATCAGAATTACAGGTGTCTCAGTCTCAGTCCTTGGTAGGGGGGCTTCAACCTCGGTGCCTCACGCTGGTAGTGGAGATGAAGGATTTTCCATGGGGGGGCTACCAAGTTGCCCCAGCAAGTTCATCTGGCCAAGAGGTGGGAAAATTCCTGGTCTATTGTCGTGAAGCAGGTGCAAGCATATAGGCCGGGTTGCCCTTTGGCAGGCCCTGCTAGAAGCAGTCACTGAAGACACAGCTGTGAACAATCACTTGGCAGGCCAGAATTCTGCTCAGGGGCCTCAGGATTTTTGGTGTTCATCCATTACTGGCAGGCCAGAATTCCCATCGGTGTCTTTAGGGTCCCAGGGTCTGTCCTGGGAATGGTTGTGAGGCAAATGAGGGGAACTTTAGACTGTCTTTCACACGTATCAGAAAATCTATTTACTGAAATGGCCAAAAAGAATGCATAACATTTACAATTGAGGGGGAAAAAGAAAACCAAACTCAAACCGTTGGAGCAATATCATTCTAGAGAATGCCATGTCTCTATGAAAAATACAAAAAAATTTCTGTTTTCAAACGCACCCACAAATCACCATTTTGCATCTTTTTTGTTGTTGTTGTTGTTGTTGTTTGTTTTAAAGCTCTGGCACTTATCTGATTCCTTTTTGAGTTAGTTCAGCTCATTAATCTAGTAAGAAAGCTGCTAAAATTAAACTGAAAAACCTATGGGGAACAGGATGCCACTTCAGCCATGTTGTAGGGAAGCATTAGGTCAGCCTTCTGTCTTGTAGAAATATGTCTGTCATATAGGAAAATCAATGTGTAGCACTATCTTATTTTGAACTTTCTCATTGCTACTGGGTTCCTGAATGATCAAGATGGTTTAAACCAACAACAGGCAGCCCTCTAAGATACTCCCCAAACTATTGCAATGGAATAACTTGATCAGGTGAAGAGCTCGCTATGCAAAAGCTGAATATGATGTCAAGAATGCTTTGTTGTGGATTACCATTGTTTGGGATCATTTATCCCTTACCCTCCCATGTAGGTATAGGAAAAAATTAAGAAACCACAAGGCTTTTACAGCTGTTCTTGTATTTTGGGATCGTAAGGACTTGGGTTGGTAAACAAAACTGTGGTGAGTTTTACTATTGACTTTATCGCTGTTTCACTTTGAATTAACTGCTTTGCATTTCAGCTTACCCATCAGTATAATGAGAAGAAGAATATCTTCCTTCCTGCCCAAAAGATATTGAATTATGCCTGTGATGTCACGGACTTAAAGACGAAAACCATTGTGATTGAAAGGAAGTATTGGCATGCCACAAGGTAACTGGAGTGAGCTGTGTTTCCTCCTCAGCTTCACTGTGATAGTAGAATTTTAATTAGCAGTTCCAAAACTTTGTCTTAGCATAGTCTGGTGACATATCTCAGTAGAGCAGTGTCTTAGGGTGACTTTATGATGTTGTATCCCCAGCCATCTGTTCTGTTAATGCTGGATATTATATTCTCTGCCTTCAAGACTGCTTCTGAGAGCAAAGGTGGGGAGAAGAAGAAGTACGGAGTTTGTTATCACAGGCTGCACTCACTCTTCTAAAAGCAACACTGCTCCACATTCTGTGCTGCACTGTGTTGTCTGGGCACTGATGGAGCAGAACAGAGTGTTCTTTGCTTTTCAGTTGGTTTAGCTGGCTGAGGCAGAGTTTTCCCTGGACTGTCTTTTTTCTTTCCCTTTTCTTGGAACTGTTCAAACCTGCTCCAGACTGGGACCTGGAGAGCACTGAGAGCTTGCACTTTGTGGCCTATGGGGGCCTACTCTGGGCAGCAGCCTTTCCTAGTGCCGGAGGGATTGATAACAGAGCAAGCATCCACAGGAGAGACTTTCTGAATTTGTTGTCTCTTCAGAGCGGCGATTGAGTTTTGTCATCTGGTATTGTTCATTTTTTGTGCTGGGGGGTGCTTTCCCTGGTAAATAAACAGATTTTTTCCACTTCTCTCAGAGGAAATGTTTCCCAGACCAGTTGAGGGGAGGGGCCGTGTAGGTGGGCTTTCTGGGGGGGGCCCCCTGAGACATAAACTTTAAAGAAATTTAGGGATTTTAGAGGAGCTGAGGTTTTAGTTAGAGATAAGCCTTATTAGAGTTTATCAAAATAAATAGGTAGGCCTTGTTGAAGTTAAGAGTTAGTAGTTAACTAATAATTGATTGCTTGTCAACATCATGTTTGCTTAGCTGGGTTTATCATGAAGAATATAGAAACTCATAAATAGCTTTTAGGAACATAAGACAATTGTAGGCCACCTCTGTTCTGAAACCAATTGAAGATGGGGAATGGGAGTTCTACCAATGGGTTCATTTGTCATATTTGCATTGAAAATGTAGAAAGTTCAGAACCAGGAAGACTTCATTTATTTCCTCATTTTGGAACCCCTCCCCATGAAAGGGACCACCGATTCATTTTGAGGAACAAACTACGTGTGCTTAATAGCTTTTGAACTAATTACCATACGAAGTGAGGAATGATGGGATGTACCTAAATTATGAATATGTATTTGTCTTTTGGGTATTCAATACTTGTATAGATAAAAAGACTCTGTTATCACCTCTAAATCACAGTGTGTATTTGGGAGCTATCCCGCACGCTGCCCAGCGTTGCAATAAACATACACTTTCTAATTTTGAACTGTTAGAGAGCCTTGGTCCGTCACAGTTGGATATCAGTACTAGATCAATATTTTTAATAAATCACCCCTTCTTGAGGATTGCTGCCAAATTTGCCCTAAACCAAGACAAGCAGGATCTGCGATTTAGAGAATGATGGAATCACTTTGGTTGGAAAAGACCTTTAAGAACATTGAGTCTAAATGTAATTAGCAAACACAACCATCAAGCAATGTTTTGCTGTCTGAAGAGAACATGGTTTATCTGGTAAGCTTTGCAAGTATTTGTGTCATCACAAGCATGCATGTCCAATGCATTAGATGGGTATATAATAAGAAACCTGTGCAAACCAACAGAATGATTCTCAGGGTAGGATATTGGCATGTTTCATCCTTCTTCCCGACTTCTTCCAATGAATTATTTTTACAAAGTAATGATTGGAATTGTTACTCTTTTGACGGTTCTTGTTGTATTACTGACATTTTTGGCATAGGAATGCCAAATAGGCTAATTCACCTAGTTTTTCAGATAAAGACCAAGATTTAGTGTTGCTTAAGCTGGAGGCAGAAATATTTAAATCTTCCAGCCTCCTTCTTAGTACCTAATTTCTATTACAATATCAGTGCACAATCTTGTCCCTTAAGGTCCAGCTAGCTCAGTTTATACCAACAGGGTGACATTAGTAGGGCTCACGTGATGCTGCACACAGAAGCCCTCGGGGTGCACCTCTAGCAGACAGTAATTCATGCACTTGGACCATCCCAGTGCTGACTTTGGATCACCAGAAGAGTAGAACTAGAGAGATTTGATGGAGAGCTCTCTGGAGGAAGTAGCCTGAAGAAGACAGCAGAAATCCCATCTGTGTGTTTGTACAAATAACGTGAATACCATTTACAGAAAAAGATCTTCAAATGGATCTAGCTTTTTCTGCAGACTATTTGTCAACTATATGCATTACATGGACAGTTCCACTGAGCATCTGAAATACAGCTGCGTTTAAGTGGATTGATTCAGGGTTGGAAAGCGGTGAAATAAAGCTTTTCAGGAATAGCTGACATCCAAGTCCCGCAGAAATTTACCTATTTTTAATGTCCAGATGCTTTTTAAAATCATGGGTGACCATTTAGCTACCTAATAGCTTTAATCAGAAATACAAAGAAAATTTTAAACTCCCATCTTTTATAGCTTGAATATTTTTCTTTGTTTATTTCCTGGTTTCCAATTCAGGTCTACAAATCATATGATTAGGTAATGAGAACTCATGCTGTATAAAAATATTTCGTGCTATACTTCCAAGTCAAGGCCATGTTTTTCCCGGAACTGTTTAAAAAAATAAAATTCTATCTGGATTCTCTCTAGCCCACACTCATCATTATATAAAATCATTTAAATATTATATTTTGACTTTACATGGTGCAATTATATTCAGAAATCCAAGGCTCTATTGTTAGATTGTTTGTATGGTTTTCTGGCAATTCTAACTTCCCACAACCACTCTTGGCAGCTATATATTTTTGCAGCAAGGCATCACAGGGGTCTGTGAGAAGTTTGAATGTGAAGCAGAGCTAACATTAAAATACACGTGACATACTCGAAATATTTCACTTCCGAAAGTTACAGTTTGCTTAGATGGAAGGAAATATGAAATAAATAAACCTCACACAACATTTCTAAATCTTGGAAATCTATTACCTGAACTTTGAGTCAGTTTGCAGGACAGGACTCTGTAGAAATGCAAATGTGAAGTCCAAGGAATAGAGCAGAAGGTGTATTGGGCAGGGGTACAGAAGATTGCTCTGAAGGGTGATGTAAGCAAGATTGCATCCTATAAAGATAGCAGCTGCTTCTGCTGGTGCCAACATAGAGAATTTGCGCCACCAGCCTAGTTTTCTGGGGACATTTGACCTGTACACTCTTGAGGGCTTGTAGATGGGAATGAATGTGTCCTTTGATCTGTTTTTTTCTTTTGAATGTCTATGACCTGACTTGCTATTGTGTACTGTACTGTATCGTTTTAGAAACAGACACGTTTCATCTGTTTGAAAGCTGTAGTTGAAAGTGAGCTTGCAATCATGAGTTGGCTGTCAAAAGAATTAATTTTCTGCTTTAAGCAAAATATCAATAGAAACATTCCATCCACTCCTATGATACAGATTCCTTTTGAATTTACAGGGTAATTTGCATTAGTGAGTATACTGCATGTGCAATAAATACACCTTGCTTGGTTTCTAATGATGATAATAGTCCTCTTTGTATTACTCTAAGGATTGAACTCACCATCATTATTTTCCTGTTCTCATTGATCTGTAAAGGAAAAATAGTTTTGCATTAACCAAGGAGTAAAATGCATGGATTTAGCATCATTCTTGCAAGTAGTCCTCGATTCTGAAAATACCTCTCAGAAGCTGCATCAAATGGCAAAGCTAGACAGATGGCAGAATGCAGAACCTGCCATTTAGGATCAGGTACAAAATAACACCCAAGAAATTCTTCATGGATGCTGCATAAGTACAAAGACGCCGTTATTTAAAAGAGAAAAATAGTCAATGTGAAACGTGTTTGATGAATAAAAAGCTATGCTAATCAAGAGACTACAGTGCCAAGTGTGCTACAAGGCTTTTTTTGTAATTAACATCATTCCCAGCATGAAAAAATACTATTTTTATTGTAGATTGCTTAAGAGTGCACAACAGTTTGGAAAAAAGTGCTTTGCTTTTTCTATTCATAGGAACTGTGTATCATGGTAAGAGATACTGTAAACAGGTTTTGGAAAACAATGTTATTTTGAAGATTCATTCTATTCAGAAATACTTCCCGTGAAAAAATTTGCTCTGCCTTCCATCCTGAAGACTCTTAAAGGAAAATGTCTTTGTTGCATTCTCTTCACACTAGTTCAGGAGCTCAGTCTTACCTGCATTCTAATGCTTTTTTATGTTCCTGATGGCATGGCTTAGACATCCTTGTCTCCATTACCATCATGATTTCCAGATCAAGTGATGAGAATTTTTCTTCAGGATTGGTGAAGTTAAGTGTCATAACATTTTTGTCAAGTCAATTTGAAGGGGTTTTTTTGCCAAAGGAATCTCTTCCTTCCTAATGAAAACCATTGGCAATAGCAAATCTACTCAGTTTTTCAGGAAGTCAAATAATACATCTCCACTGTACAAGGTCCTCCGTTTGTTTTTTTTTCACCAGAAGAAAACTGCTGTTTTCTTCTTCTTCTTCTTCTATCACCTTAGACTTACTTTCTTCCAAAATCTTTTTAAACCTTTAGATTACTTTCACAGTGTGCTATAGCATATGTATTTGAAAAGACCATTTGTACATATTCAAATGGCTTACTTCTAATCTATTAAGAAATGGCTGTACTTCTATTAAGGAAACATAAAGGTGCAGTAATATTTTTTCTTCTACAAAATTTAAAAAGCCCCAACTATTAAAAATGATACCAGCAAATGATGTCTGTAAGACTGAGGCAGGAGACTTTTTTCCAGAACAATGTGCAGTTCTTCCCAATTCTATTTTTCCCTCCGATTACTTTGTACAAAAATAGTTTTACACAGTCTTCTAATAGTGGCGTGTTACTAGTGGGGTAGAGTATTGCCCTGCCAGCATTGGAATTGACTCGACTGTAGTTGTGTTCAAATTTGCTGATGAGACAAGGTTTTTTTGCTGAACGCACTTCAGCAAGCAAGAGAGCTTCTTAGTCTTAAGATGCTATGAGTCCCAGAAGAAGATGAATGAGGTGATGACATGCCTTGTGTTCTGAAGAGAGATCAAAACTTATTTCTGGGGTCACCCCCCCTCTTGGTACAGAAAGCACACAGAGGGCTTTGAAGCAGCACTTTCACCCTCTTTGCATTCACTAGTAAATCGGAGACAGAGCTTGCCCCAAGGTTTGTGCAAAAATACTCTTTTGATGCAACTCTTAACCAGACAAAATCTCTGGGAAAATTTGCAGTGGCAGAAAGCAATTTTCCCTTCCTGGGAAATCTACTGAAACGGTTCAGAAGTTATTCCCATTCCCTGTTGCTAACCTCTGCTGTCTAGAAGTCCGATATGTTTGGGACCATGTTGAAATCATTCTAAACAATGTACTGATGCCGCACTGTTGAGTAAACATAGGTCTTTTCCATAGGTGTCAGGGAAAAATATTTCTGTTGGTAAAAATGATAGAAAACAATACCAGCATGGCAGAAAAACAATTACATCAATAGAATGAAGATGCCCAGAATTCTTCTTTTGAAGTTACACACAGTCAATATTTTCTAAAGAAGGTTGTGAAACTTAATAAGGAGTACATTCCACGTGACTGGTGCACAAGTTCATGTTTCCACCTTACAAAATACATATTATTAAAAGAAAAATGTTCTGCCTTGTAGAAAAGTAACCCATTCGTAATTTGATCAAAGATAGGATTAGATCAAGTATTCCTACAAGACAGTAGTAGTACTAGGAAAAGCCTTTTGGCGTCTATTTAACTACAGGAAACTTGAGAAAGCAGAAGAGTGTCCTTCCCTGCTGCAAGCTGTACTTCCTATTTGCTAGTGCTGCTTCAACATTGTCTAAAGAAAACTTGCCAAAATAAGACTATTGTATACAAGCAACTGTAACTATCCATTCCGTTCCAGCTAATTTTAACTAGCAAGTATGAGTCACACACTCTAATGGAATATTCTAATGCATAGATAGAGCATACCTTCACTAATAAATGGGGACTCTGGAAAAAGGAGCAAATGCAGTTGAATTTCAGGGAAGGAAATTACTGGAGTGCTAACTGCAGTCCCTCGACTTCACAAGAAATGATGTCTGGTAATCCCAACCAGAAACATATAGAAATCCATTTTCAAATGGGTTGCATCTATGGTCCTCTGCTCTTCCTATATGAAGAAACTGTGGTTTGAATCAATCTTCAAAATAGTATGCCTAAAGACCTTAGATGCCTCCAATTCTTTTGTTGGTTTTTTTTTTTTTTCCAGAAGCAACTGTCTCAAAACCTTTTTAAAGCTGACATTTTCTCTTAAGATGCCATATTTTAAAAGAGCACCTTGTCATTTAACAGGGTATTCCAAACATCATTTACAAGTTTAGACTGAAAGTAACACTTTTCCTAGTAATCTTTCATTTTTTGCAGCTCAGTGCTAACATAGGCAGCAAAGAAGAGAACAGACCACAGCTCTTTCTGGAGCATCTTGAACAAATGCCCTTGCTTATGTTCTAATCATTCACTTCACCAAAAGACCTAATGATGAAGAAAAGGTTGTGAAAGCATTACTAGTAGTGCTACATGGCAATGTACGGGTGTGATTTCTCAAGCAGAATTTGTATCACATAGATGATACTTGGCAAACAGCAAATGAAGGGGTTTTCTTCAGCTCTCAGACTGATGTTACATGTCAGTAATTTAATAAAAAGATAACAAGAAGAAGGTTATTTTTTAACATGTGAATTTAATTACACTCCTGCCATGGACATCTGAATCTTATGAATAGACAGTGTCTGATTTAGAAAAAAATAAAGAATTACCACAGTTTAAAGAAACATAGGATCATAAACCCTTTGCTGATGGAACGTAGCCTATTCATTGGTTGAAATGAAGCAGGTAGACAGGACATATGAAATATTTTTTTGTGCATCAAACATTTATTTTCTAAAGTGATGCTGACAGATAGTGAACTCACCAACTTAGATATTGCACGGTAGATAAGGGTACATAACTTGCTCCATCAAGTAATCCCTTGGAACCATCATCCAAGGGGATTTTCCCCTGCATCTGTGAAAATATGCCTACCTTTTTCACAATACTTCTGCAGCAGCATTGTTAGGCCTGATCAGCTGGTATGGAGAGGGAATTATCGGCAGCAAGGTGACTGGCCAGGGCAATTTGCTTCAATGGATTTTGATCTCCCGGATATTTTGCAGACCTGCTTCAGCCCTGCTTGTCAAACACAGCCTTTAAAGGGTGCCAAACAATTGTTAGTCTGTACTGGGCCATATGCTCTTTATTCTCTCCCTCAACTTCTCCATCGCCTCTCATCTGTTTCACATGAGCTATGTTCAAGGACCACAGGCTACTTTTCACAGAATCTTCAGGCCTGATGCAGTAAGAATGATGACTAGAACACAGCTGGGATCAATTTTCCAGTTTGGATAAAATGCATTCTGCACACAAATCCAATGAGAAGGTGTTCCCCCTATGCCCAGAAAAACCTTCACTAGTACTAGTGTTCTACGTAAACTGCAACTTAGTCTGAAAGAAAAGCTTTTTTCTGAGAGTGTCTAAGAGCTTTGTATGAAGCACAGATATTTGATATATGCAATTTTGAATACCAGAGGAAAAAGAAAACGGCACAAAGCTTTTAATGGTGCTGGTTTTAATTTTAAATTCCATGCACCTTTTCAAAAAGTGTCAGCTCAAATGCCCATCAACATATTTTAGTCACCTGTAAGTCAGTATTCATATAAAATGTGATTCAAATCAAAAGAATTTCAAACCTTTCCTCAAAGTTTATATGCCTAGATTTAATACTTCTGACACATATTAGATGAAAGGAAGACATTTTTTACTGTGGGGGTGATGGAACACTGGAACAGGTTGCCCAGAGAAGTAGTGGGTGTCCCATCCCTGAAAGTATTCAAGGTCAGGTTGGATGGGGCTTTGAGCAGCAACACAGGAGACTCTTGATGGTAGAGAAACAAAGTTTGAATCTAGAAGAAACTCAGATTGAAGTATAGGAGCAAGTTTTCCCTCAGCTCTTGGGGTAAAATCAAAGTGTTACAAAATTACCTTGATCTGTGATTTTCACTACTGTAACAGGTTAATGAAAACTATGCAGAAGATAGCAAATTTTAAAAGAGAGAAGAATTACAGCATAAAATACATGGGATGGGTTTCTACATGGGACAAAATCTCTGTATTTCCACACTTCCTCATGTTAGGATTTCATGAAGTGCCAAAGAAGGCGGCAAAATATCATTCAGGACATTATTTACTGGGGTTCAGCCCGGCCTTTAGTAGGAATTGGGTTTGAACATAATGCAGATATACCACACACTTTCCCTTCACTGAAAAATTACTGTTTACAATGAATAAGCAATGAGGATATAAAATTGACTGAAAGCATCTTAAAAAGGTAAAGTATTTCATTGTAAATGATCTGTGATCCAAATAGTTCTTCCACCTTAGTGAGGGACAAAAGAATTCTTCCATATCATGATGGTTTAAAATTGTATAAACCAATGTTTTCTTCTGAAAAGATATTATCTATTTTTTTCTATCTTTAGAAGAAAATATTCCTAGACATACAACACATGAGAATGAAGTAATTGTAAAGAAACAAATAATATGAAAATATTCCCTACATATAATTAAATGAAAAGCTGTGTTTTAAATAGGAAGTAGATATTAAACAGAATTTTTACACCAGATATTTGAATTGTTGCACCAGCTATTTTGCCCACAAAGAGAGGTATTTAGCATTTCGGTCTTTTCCAAGGTGTTCATCATCTGCTATGCTGACCTCTGCGTGGGCCTAGGTGTGTGTGGAAGGGGGGCATGTGAAGGGGAGTGTGTATGTTTGCTTAACACTTGTTGTGGCAGATTCATGCCTCAGCTCCATCATTTGTTTTAGAAACTTCACAGAGAGTGGATATGAAGTTTAATATCAACAAGAGATCAATTCCCAAATCATCCATTTTACCCTACCTTATAAATCATATGCTTTGTTGCATATTTTATCAAATATACTTTCAAGCCACACGGAGAAATGAGAATGTGGAGAATCCCTCCAATGTCTTGCAACTTTTATGCAAACAGAGTTTCAAGAAAGGATAATTTCTTTTAAAGTACATCTGGGACAGGCATGATGGTGGTGTCAAGCTGCTGGAGTTTTTGTTGCTGGGAGAAGTCGTACAAAAGGATTGGTTTTTACATTGACTAGTTACTGAATCAAGTGCATGAATACATTGGAAATTCAACTGGGGGTTCCTTTTTCTAGCAGATTACTTCTAGAACGAGCTTGCAGACTGAAGCTGACTCTTTTGCTCTCTTTTTGTTTCTTACCTATTTTCTTGGCTTCTTTACCACTATCTACACAATTTTGGAACTTTTTTCCCAACTAAAATTGTTTCATAGTCTGATAATTAGGATACATTTTTTACAAGGAATTTTTAAAAATCTTTGTTTGAGTTAAGAAGGTTAAGGACTAAGGTCTTTTTCTTACCTTATCAATATTGGGATGAAATTGATAAATAAAGACTAACTCTTTCTTTTTATTTTCAACCCAAGTAGATAGTTCCCATACATTAATACATTTTGTGGACCAATATTTGCCATTCTGATGTAAGTTGTCCCTTCTTAACAATATACATTCTGTGACTATGTTGACAACACTATTGGTGAAGATCCTAACTGGTCTTAAACACACATAGGGAGAAATTTGCTCAGCCAGTGTCAGTCTTAAGCATGCCTATCAGAAGATCTTTCTATAGCTGGGGAATTTTCCCATGAAAGGGATTCAGTTATGGAAGAGACACTTATCCCAGAGTTTTGCATTCTTCTTGAGCACTACTTAAGGAACTTAGATCCCATGTCCATTTGGATCTCTCTCTGCACAGATCTTTGTCATGCCAGTGCTTGAAATGCATCTCTAAGAGAATTCACTAGCACAGAATGAACGAGAGTGGAAGGCGTCAGTGGGGCTCACCAGGTCCAACCCCCCTGCTTAAACCAGGCTACCTAGAGCCTCTTGCCCAGGATTATATCTGGGTGTACTTTTCATGTCTTCAAAGATCCAGGCTCCACAATCTTTCTGGGCAGTCTGTGCCGTGGTTCAGTCGCCCTCACAGTAAAAAATCATTTGCTGATGTGCAGAGGCAATCTCCTGTATTTCAGTGTGTGCCTACTGCCTCTTGTCTTTTCACTGAGCATCCTTGAAAAGACACTGGTTCCCTCCTCTTTGCACTATTCCTTCTGGGATGTATGTGTGCTGCCACCTAGAGAAATGTCAAAAACCTTCCTGAAGCCCAGGCAGACAATATTCCCTTCATCTACCGGGCAAGTTGATTCATCAGAGGAGTTTAAAAAGTTGTTCAGCATGAAGTTCCCCTGGTAAATCCATGCTGACTATGTTATTTTGTCCTCCTTCATGTGCCTGGCAATGCTTTCCAGCAATAGCTGCTCCATCAACTTCCTGGGGATAAAAATGACGCTGGCTGGCTGGCTTGTACTTTTCCAAGTCCTCCTAGTTGCCTTTTTCCAAGATGGGTGACATTTGCTTTCATCCAGTCTTTGGGCACTTTCCTCAGTCACTATGATCCATCAAACATCATTAGGAGTGGCCTCAGAATAACATCTGCTAACACCCTTGAGACCTGTGGCTGCATCTCAACAGGGCCTGTGGACTTCATGGAATACGTACCAATTCAGTGACTATGCCCATAAAAGTTTGCAAGGGATAAGAGAACGTATTAACAGGTACCTGAAGAGTGAGTGAAAAACTATGGAAGCAATCCAAAAGGACAAAGACTTGAGTTCCCTTTTCAGACAAAGCATCCTATCGTGGAGCTGAGCAGCTTTAGATCTAGGGAAGCTTCCCCTCTGAAAGGATGCAGAAGACATTCTTTTACCCGTATCCACTAATAAAATGTATTGACCATTCACTTGCAATACAAAAAAACTAAATTATTTCCAAAATTGTTGCCGCCTAACTAGACAATCATGTACTGGCTGGGTATTCCCCTAACAGATGACAGCACCTGCTTGATGCCTCTTATGCCTACAGACTATTTGAATTAGGTCATCTGAGTGGGGATTACTGGTCTGGGAACTTTCTTTCTGATGAATTTGGAAGATTTACTGAAGCAAGGACCTGAAGATGAAAACTTCATTTCCCATCAGTGCACTTTAACATCCACGGCTGTAATGCCATTGTTTCTCACCAACTGAGTCAAGAATTTATGACTACAAAGTGAATCAGCTCCAAAAGGAAAGATAAAGGCTAGAAAACATTCTCTCTTGGTAAAGCAAATGAAGTGACTAAATTCTAATCACTCGCTGGCCTAAAGCTTCAAGGAGGGGGAGGTGGACCAGGTTTCCTTCCACTGCCGTTCTCTTTGTCACCTCAGTGTTTTATAGGGGTATGCAGACATTCAAAAAGAGAGCTTTGCTGAATTCATAAAATTCAGTCTTAAAAAATAACTTGATAGCAGCTGAAATGAAAAGAACAAATAAAATGCAATTAATTCCACGGAAGCTTGAAATGATTATTTCTTCATTTTGCATTTGAGGATGTATATTGTGTGAGTTTGTCTTGTATTGTTCTACAGGTTTTCTAACTGGCACACCTTTCTTTATGAATGGACTGTCCTTTCCTAAATGCTCTCATATGGAGGAACATGCTTCTGATAAGAAGAGCACTAGGGTGTCTTTACTTGACCTTTTATTTTTACTGATGTTTGGTCCTTGGAAATGAATGGGGTTTTTCAATTGAAATGTCTTACTATTGTTCCCACAGGATAAGCCACAGGCTCTTCTGCTCAGAGCTGTCACTAGTCAGCTATTCTCCTATCTGCCTTTAAGTAGTTGAATGTTCTGGTCTAAAAGTAGCACCTTCTATGTAGCCATGCTCTTAGCTGCCAGTGTCATCTTGAATCCAAACACCCTCCCGCAAGGGACCGCTGGTTCTGTAGTCAACTAAGGGGAAAAAAACGGTCCATCCATGCTTCCTGATTTAAAATATAAAGGTATATAAAGGTATGGTGTCCCTAAACGATTCTCTGCAGTTGAACACTACTTATCTTTGCCGTGTTTCTTCAACTCACTTGCAAGTCATTCATGCGTTACCTTCTTGTGAGAATTGCTTGGTTTGAAGATGATTTAAAAGGGTATGAGAATACTTTTGTGCCTCTGCTATAAGGATGCTTTTCAAATCCACACAAACCTCCTGCAAATGCAAAAGCATTCATCCTGTATTGTCCTAGGCTACAATATAAAAATGTATTCTGCTCCCAACCTCAAGAGCTGCTGAAACCGGGAGGGGCATCGTTTTTTCCTTATCTCCTTATCTCTTAACGGGGCCATCCATGTCTTGCCACATGACTCAGAGATGACTCCCTCCAGGAGCCATTTCTGTTTAAAGGGTAATCAAGGAACCACTGCATGACTCAGAACAATTTGAGCCCATTGCAAGATGCTCTGCCCAGGGGGCAGGAGCTAAGCATCCCCAGCTGGATAGAATCTGAGTTTTGGGACACCACAAGCAGTCTTTCCACTGGCTTCCTAGAAGAACGGCCACCCTCACCCACTGGTCTTCAGAGGACAAGAGCTACCAGATGGTTTCTACAGGATCACCACTTCAACAAGACCATTTCATCCGGACTGCTGCCACCACCCTAACTAGCAGGGTGACAGGTCGTATTCTGTCCGTGCTTTTTCTTTTGTATTATTGCATGTATTTGGTTTTTCCCCTTTTCCTAATAAATTGTATTTCTGACTTGGAGTCTTGCTGCCATGCTGGATTTCTTCAGACCGACTAGCTCCTGACACCAACAGCCAGAGTGGGCTGCCCCCAGAAAGCTGTCGAATCCAGGGTGCAGCTGTAGGGCACAGCTGCTCTATGGCACAGGTGGACTGCATTGGGGATAGGACTGCGCCGAGGGCAGGGACAAGGAACAGGGAGAGGTCTTCTGTATGTTTTCCAAAGGAGTTTCTTCCCTGGAGGGTCAGGGACAGAAAGACACTGACTCAAACGCATACATCAACTTAGAAATGGGGAGAGGTCCCAGAGGAGGATACAATCTTTAACACACTGGGAGCAACTGGGGGTGGACCACAAGGCGGGGAATACAATGTTTAAACCAATAGGGGACTACAGGGGAGGAGAATAACTTAAACAAACCAATGGGGTTTTGAAGACTATAAAATTGATAGGGAAGTTTCTAGAGAAAGGGGCAGGCTTGGGGAGGGATTGACATTCAGTGGGAGGAGGAAAAGGGAACAAAAGGGCAGGTCTTTGGGGAGATGGACAACTAGGGCAAAAACTAACACCACGGGGGGAAAGGAACAATCCATTAATAATAAAATATGCTACAACAGCACAAAACCGGAAGTATTCTAAAACTGACTACTCAAACTGCATTGCAATCAAAAACACACACTGCAACAGCGACAGCATCTCTTGCTGCTTTTGCTTTCAAACCAGAAGAGGTGCCAACCAAAAAATTAGCAAACTTAAAAGTTAACTGGCTGCAGTTTTGATTTCCTTCTTAAATATATTACTGCTTGTCTAATTGGCTTAGCAGCATGTCTGTTCTTAGTGCCAAGCAGGGATTCACTTTGCCAGGCATGGAGGAAGCTTCTAGGAGCTTTTCACAAAAGATTCACTTCTGTGGCTGGCTTCTTCCCTCCCCACCAAAAACCAAGCCATGCAAAACCAACACCTTAACTAATCCCTAGTACTTAGTACGCATCCAATAATTCCTTTTAAACTATACTTTACATTTTTTACCAAATGCCCTGAAAAGAAATGGATCCATAATATTGATCAAAATAGTTCCAGTTCAATAGAAATATTGGGTCATGCAACTCTGGTTTACATCACTATTTTTTGTACAATCAACAGGAGCTTTTTTCGCCTCTAAAGAAATGTTTCCTGATGGTTTGGATCAGAAGATCCAGTATTGCCATGGTGAGATTTTTGTTTTGAAGGCCATAAGCTGTGCTCAGTGTTTTGGCTATATTCTTTGTTGTGCCTTGCATATATTTTGGATAGAAAGCCAGTAGAGATGATGTCCTTGCTGCAGTAGCCATGCTAAATAAGGCAGAGCGTCTGGCTGATGTACTGGAGCTGTAGACTATCCACCAGTCTCCCAGGGCGGTGAGGATCTCTAAAGGAATATAATCTTGGCTATGCTCTGGAAGTTTTACAGAGAGAAAGAGCCTCATAGCTCTAATGATTTGTCTCCTGGAGTTCTGAAGAATATGTTGTAAAGAAGAAGGCTGCTGTCTTTCGCAACAATCTTCCGCGCATTCAAGAGGATCATTTAACTTCTTGTCTGAGAATGAAAGAAATATTAGTAGTAATTAGTTCTTTTTTCTCTGTCGGTGCATCACTGATTGAGTTTGGGTAGGTTACATTTTATTTCTTTTTTTTCTTTAAATATTACATCGTAAGGTGTTCCAAATTCCCAAATTCTGCTTCACTTTATTTTGTAGGCCAGACTGGTTCATCTTGTCTCGGCTGTATTATTGCAGACCATATCTGAATGAATTTTTTTTTTTTTTCATTTTGAACATTATTAGATTTAAACTGTATGAACAGAACACTTGATTTATCATTATTTTAGCAGTTTGGAAGGAAATGGAGAATTTTTAAGAAAATGACGCAACTCCACTTGTGGTTTTCAATGGAAGAGAAGAATAACAATGTCCTACATTCACAGCATTGTTTGCAGTAATATTGCAGCTAGTTTCCAGCAACTTAGGTCAGGTTCTGGAAGCAGGCACCCATGATAGTATAGAAGTCTAAGCAGTTTCATTTTGGCGGCTTTTCTTGAAAAATAGCTAATATGTCTCAACGTTGTGCTGAATCTTGTTGTACAGACTCTTCTTTTGAGGTCTGAACTCCTTGCTGGACTACTGTATCTCAGAATCAGCTACAGTAAACCTGTGTTTCCTTATAGCTTTAAGAATTTGGTTCTAATCTATAAAAGCAAGAAAAGGTTGCCATATTAATACAAGAGAAAGAAAATGTTAGGAAAGCAGTTAATGGCATGGGGATTTTTCCTACAAATTGGAGCAGAGATTTAGTTGTTTGATGGGGTTTTTTGCTTCTCAATGGAATTTTAGAAGTGGTTGGGAAAGAAAGTGTGGATTTTTCCAGGTTTGCCTTTAAAGAAGAATAACAGGGGAAACTGTTAAGAATAACAGGGGAAACTGAAAAGAATTAATCCAGAACTCTATGCCTTTCATACAGAGTTTCAGAAGTGAAAAGCAGGAAGAGACAGCCCAGACAAGATGATTGAATAGAATGAATTCAAAATAGCTTTCTTTTCCCTCTGAATTCCAGCTCTAAACCTTATTAATATTAAGGTATTAATAGGAAATACATCTGTCCTAGGGTGACGTTATGATGCTTGTATCCCCATTCATGTGTTCTGTGAATGTTGGATATTATGTTCTGTACCTTTAAGACTGGCTCTGAAGAGGGAATGTTTTGTTTTGGTTTTCTTATCAACCTGGCGGGACACAGAGACTGCAGCTTTTGCTTTTTCTGCTTTTGCTTTTGGCTTTGCTCTCTCTCACTCTTGCTTGCTTCGCTTCTGCTTGCTTTTGCTCATTAGCTAGTTTAGCTAAACTGTCCAAATTTCTTCCTGGACCGTTTCTCCTTCAGGTCTTCCTGACCATTTTGAACCTGCTCCGGACTGGGACCTGGGAAACACCGAGAGTTTGCACCTTGTGGCCTGCAGCAGCTGGCCCAGTGCCGGAGGGACTGAGAACAAAGTGACCACCCCCCCAAGAGAGACTTTCTGAATTTGTCATCTTTTTCAGAGTGCTGTCATCCAGAATTGTTCCTTTTGCGTGCTGGGGGGTGCTGTGCCTATTAAATGAACAGGTTCGTTCCACTTCTCTCTGAGGAATCCTTCCCGAACCAGTTGGGGGGAGGGGCCCTAATTTGGAAATTCTCCTCCAAATTTGCCCTAAACCAGGACAACATCGCATTCTCTAAGATTTAAAAATGGACGATGAAGTTTTCTATCCAGTAAAGTGTAAGGCTTCACATTTTAATCTGATTTGCATTTTGGTGAAAGCCGGGCATCCTTTGCAATTTACCAGATAACAAGGGATTTAGAACAGTAAGTATGCAAGTAATCTTTTGGACCCTTCATCTCCCTTCTTATGACAATGAATACATTTATTAAGCTTGTTGTCCTGGTATGTTTTTATTCCATCAGGGGATTTGATCATACAAATGTCTAGTCATTCTTTCCTTGTTTTCAACCACTCTAAGAGCATTAATCAGAACTATTCAGTAGTTCTTGATCTGCAACAGTGACAAGCACTAGACTGGTAAGAGTCAGTGGGCATCAGCAGATCCCCTATGACAGCACGTGGCGGGCTGTTCTGGCAGGACTGAAGTTTGAGGGGCTCGAATTCTGTGAAATAGAACATTCGAGGGATGGGAAACATGGAAACAGATTCTGAGCTTTCAACCCAACACATGAAGAAGTAATAAGGCAGGTAATTTTCTGTGGAAATTTCTTTAGCCCCAGTGTTGTGGATGATGATCACTCTTCCTACCTCCTTTGGCCAGCTACCAGTTTTCCCCTCCATTACTCTGCTTATGGACAGAAAACCAGAAGAAGGGATTTTTGACCAAAACACCTATCAGGACCTTAGAGTGTTTTTTGCTCCAAAATGTTTCAAGGCAGATAGGGAAACAACTCCATTTTCGAGAGTGTGTTGAGAAGACAAGGTTGAAAGTTAAAAACCATGGGTTCTTTTTCTATATGTGTTACTGATTGTGCTTATTATCTTAGTCATGTTATATATATATATATATATTTGGTAGGGTTTGTTCTTTTTTTATTTTTCTTGGGTTTTTTTTCCTTTTTTTTTTTTTTTTTTTGATTCATCCTTGAGATAAAAGGCCAAAAGTACAGAAAAGTTCTGTACGGTTAAAACACTTTTGAGATGCCTCATGCTGAAAAACTTGTAGCTACTGCTAAGGCCCATTGGCCAATTCCTGCTTCATTTCTGAGAAGGCCCATTGGCCAATTCCTGCTTCATTTCTGAGAAGCTATAAAATTCCCATCTGTATTTTAGTTCTAACAATTTGTTGTTATGGTGGAGATGCAAATTAAGAACAACCATTTTTGAATCTGTAGGGATGTATTTACCATTTTGTAGCTGCCTTTTCAGTTTCTGAGCCACTATTGAAAAAAAGGAGAAGTATCTACACTGTTTTCAACCTGTAGACCATCCACTACTGTCCACATGCTCAGATTCAAAGGCAAACAAGCCTGTCTGGCCTCATTGGGAGGAATTATTTGCATTCAAAATACTAGACTAGTATTTGATTTCCACCAGCAGAGTCCATTGGGCAGCTCCTGTCATCTGCATTTCAATATTTAATCCTCCTCTATGTTTACTGTGCAAAGCTCTTTCAGAATGATGGTGTGCCCACTGTCTCACCAGCTGTGACGTTTGCAGCGAGTCTCCCACGGAAAGGAGCTGTAAAAAAGGCAAGCCAGGGCAGTGATTTCTGTTGCTCAATACCCACAAATCAAAGCTATTTAGTCTAATTTAAGGCTGAAAAAGAATTCAAAATGCCTTCAAAGGATTCAAAAAATCATCAGACAATACTGCAGTTCAGTATTCAGGACAAGAGCATATCCCACAGTGTGGTGGTTTGACAGGAAATGTGTTTTCTGGGATGCTGTGGTTAGGCCAATGGATGTTCAGATTTTAATATTGGCACCTAAGGTGGCCATTGGGACATTGGATGCACCTCTGAGAACACAGGGTTAAAAGCAGGGCTCTCCCCTGGGAGGCTCTCTTGGGTTCCGGTCAGGGAAAGGTTCAGATCTCCCCTGCCTGGCTGCGGGCTGGGCGGGGCAGGGGAAGCCACCCAGCCCGGTGAGGTAGGCTGGGTCCCTGGCCAGAAGGGAGGTGAAGGCCCCTGCAGGATGGAAGGGTGGAGGAGCACTGAGAGGCATTGGGCAGCCCCCCCCCCCCCCCCCCCCCACCGCAGGAGAGACAGAGAGAGAGCTGGTGCCTGTTCTTGGCCGGCCGAGAAGGAGAAGAGGGGAGTGCAAGAAGGGGCCTGGCAGGGCAGCCATGGGAGTTCTGGACAGACAGAGCCTCAGATTTTTAACCCTTTTCTTGGATGATGGAAACCTTACAAATGCTAATCCTCCTGGAGTTGAATGAGAAGAGAGATATAGAGGAGATAAGAGGAAATGGGCCACGAGAGAAATAGAGAAGAACGCAGGTGGAAGAGATGATGGAGTAGCTTATGCTGGACTCTTTGTGTGTAGCCATGGACAGAGCCATGTTTCCTTGTGATACAGGGACTGCATTCTAGGGGGAGGCAATGCCTCAGGACCAAGAGGGTTCGGTGTGGGTACCCCTCGGCCCCAGGGGGTGAAAAATATGGGGGGGACAGATGTCCCAAAATTGAGACTGTGCCTTTTTGCAGTGGGATGAAGCATCCTTAAAAGTCGACCCTAGAAGCAGCTCTGGTCTGTGTTCAGTGGTGAGAGCACTGGACATGAAAGGAATAGGTCACCACTGGCACAAGAAGGACTCCTTGTCCTCTTGATGAACTGAGGATTGAGTATTCTGAAGGGTGGTGCTGGACCGAGAGTCGATGATTTGGGGGATGTATTGTATTGGGAATTTGGGGAGGAGGAGGAGGAGATGTATTTGTGAAGTTTTCATTTTCCTTGTGTGTTTCTTTTTTTTTTTTTTTTTCCTTTCCCTTGTAGTTTAGTTAATAATTTTTTTTTTCCCTAAGTGGGAGCCTGCTTTGCTTATTCCTGGTCACATCTCACAGCAGAAACCAGGGAGAGAGTATACTCATGGGGGCACTGGCATTGTCCCAGTGTCAAGCCATGACACACAGGCTGAGAGAATGAGGGCTGTTTAGCCTGGTGAAGAGAAGGTTGCATGGAGACCTCACAACACCTTCCAATATCTGAAGGGAAGCAGGAGAGGGACTCTTCATTAGGAACTCTGGAGACAGGACAATGGGCAATGGCTTCAAAATGAAAGAGGGCAGGTTGAAATTAGATACTCGGAAGAAATTCTTCCCTGTGAGGGTGGTGAAGCACTGGCACAGACAGCCTGGAGAAGTTATGGACACCCCAACCTGGTGTTCAAGGCCAGGCTGGATGGGGCTCTGAGCAACCTGAGCAAGTAGAAGGTGTCCCCGCCCATGTCAGAGAACTAGATGGCCTTTAAGGTCTTTGTCTACCCCGGCCATTCTATGATCCTGTGATTCTGCTGTGGTAGCGTTCAGGATGGAGCGCGTTCTGCATGTTGGCCATTTCCAATACACCATTGGTTCCAGGTGCCTTACACTAGCTTGCTCCCTGAAAATTCGGTCAGAATGAAGAACATCTCTATATATATTAGACACATAATAAATGAAGAAATGGGTTTGCACATTTGTCCACTAAGTTGTGGATGAGATTGCTGTGAAGTTTCATTTGGTTTTCTTGTTTGCTCATGAGGCCGACGGTCCTTGTGTCAGCTGCCTCAAAGGCAGCATTTGCCTCCTCCTCCTCCCTTCTCCCTCCTCCCTCTTTCAATTTCTTTCCCTTGACAATTTAATGTCGTTTTCCCTTTCATACCTGAAAATCCCTGCATGCTTCTGGGCTTTCTCCTTTTTCATGCAGATCTTCTTCCACCCCTGACAATCCATACTTTTCATACCATAAGGGCCTGCTTGCAGGCATAAAAGACTTTGATTCCTTATTATATCTATGGGAATTTAATTAATAGCTTCATGCCTTTTCATAGAAAGAGTAGGGAATTGATAGCTTGTTCCCTGAAGTACAGAAGGAAGAGAATGAAACATGAATCATGTGGAGTGGAAAAGTTGCTCTCTATTTTCTTCCAAGAACTACCCCAAAAGATACAGGGGGTGATGAAGCCTGGCTAGATGAGTTTCCCTTCTAATGGAAGGAAACAACCACGCCACTTCATACAAGTCAGTCCTATAGAAGAGAGAAATTCACTTCTGGGAACATTGCAGGATTTGAATGCAGAGTCACACTCATCCTTTGTTGCTTTGTTGTCTGCTTGGCATGGAACACGCTGCTTTGAAGAGGGAAGTGACTAACAGACAGTCCACTTTACAAACACATATGCTTCCCTCTTCTTCTGAGACCTCAGCACAGAGCCCTCTTTGGCATGGTACTTCAAGGTAAGAAGGAGCGGGCAGAGGGCACTGCGAACAGACAGCAGTTTGCAGGTTGTATAGGAAAGAGGACTGCCCCTTGAATGTGGTGCAAATACAAACTTCCACCAGTTTCAGGGGTACACTTCAGCCAAGCTTGTTGTCCTGGCACATTTTTTCTCTGTGAAACGCTTTGCGGTATGATCTGGACGACAAGAGATGCAGAATACGGGGCTACGTAGTGCTGAGAAGGTAAGTGTCTGGCCCCAGTGTCTTTTGGCAGAAGCAGTGCACTAGAGCCGTTGGCTGCTGCCACAATGATCTGTGTGAGAAACAGATGCCTAATCCCCTCCGGGAGAGTAAAAGCAGGATTGGTTACAAGAGTCGAAGAGCACTGGGCTGGTGGCTGCCGCATACCAGCTGTAAAAGGAGCATGACTCCTACTGGCCTACCAACCAAACTCATGGTGGCAGTGGTAAAGATTAAAGTTCAGTGAGAGCTATTTGTGCTGCTACCTATGGCCCTTCTGTGGAAACAAATGTGCCTACCTTTAGGTTCCGAGATCCAGAGAACACAATGGTAGTTGCAGCGGAAAAGGGAAGGACAGAGCGCACTGGTGAGTTTGATGTGGCTTACACAGGGCAGGCAGAAGGTGCAGCCCAAGTCTCGCTTTTATTTCTAGAGCCTTTTTCTACGCAAACAGCTGCTGGATGTTTGCAACAAAGATGTGAGTGTGAAAAAGTGAGGGCAGGTCTATGTGGGAAAGAAGATACAAAGCATTGTGCGCAGTTTAAAAGCTGTTTAGAAAAAAAAGGAGTTACTTTGAGAACATCTTCTGTCTTGACACTTCCACCTGTGTGATCTTTAGCTGCTTTGGACATGTCCACAATGAAAGAATGTGAAAATATTTGCGCTGCCAATGTCAGGTTGCACAGGAAAGAGGGTAGGTTGGCAAATGCCTTCTGTCCTGGCACATCTGTCAGTCAGAAGTGCAGCTGAAAACGCTTGGCTGTAGCGATAGTCTCTGTCACTTTGAGAGAATGTGCTGATGCACGTATATATATCATTGAGAAAGTCCGTGAGAATCGCTAGTATGTTTCGTTTGGTTGACAGACTGCAAAGGGAGCGTTATGGCCAGCACTGCCTTTTTGTTGTAGGACTTTTTCTTTGAGAGCAGCCGCTGGACATTTTGAAGCGGTTTGGGATCTTCAAGTGTTAGAGTGCAAGATGGTACCTAGATCTTGAGGGAAAGTGCATATCTCCAGGAAGCTGAATGCAGTTCAGTGGGTGCAAGTTACATGTTGAGCAGCTGATGGCCCAGAAAACTTTCTAAAATGAAGAGGCCATGCTGCAATTGCCTTTTATTTTGAAGCTTCTAAACTGTGCAGCCAACAATGAAATGATTCTTTTTCCTTCTCTGCTACATGCAGGATCCCATTCTGTCAGTACCCGAGAGCCAGGATCCACAGCAGAGCTCTTGTCCCTACACTGCTCCCACACGAACGGGGCTGGGCTAGAAAAGTGCTTGTCTTTTTCCTGGGCACTGTCAGCGCTCTTCTAAATAACCACACCACAGCATTGTCAACTCACAAAACCAGGACACGCACCGAGCCCAGCTCACAACCACCCCCAGGACCCAGCCAAGTCAGAAACGTCCCTGCTCTCCAATCAACTGTGTCAGGACAAAAGGATTTCACCGATCTTCCCCTTCCAAGTGGATACTCTTCTTTGCCCCACACTCAAAGGCCGACACCAGATCTTCTGCCCTAACAAACTTTTTCTCTCTCACAGAGCCTGGTAACAAACTTGAAAATGTCGGCCGAGCTCGCAAAACTGTTGGTGGAGAAAGCTCTTTGCTGCCTACAATTTCAATTGCACCCATCAAACTATAAACATGCACCCTGCTATCGCCACTTTCCTTCTCAGCTCTAGGTACCACCGTAAGCCTTCAATCTCTCAGAGTCAGGATCCAAATGGGATGGCACCAGGGACTGCTCACACAGTCCCTAAAGCTACAAGGGACAAAAACCTGTCCTGCAGAGGCCTGGCCTGGCCTCTGCATTCCCACTGACAGTTCAACAACTCTAACCCAGAGAACTGCCTATTGGGAAAAGCCTTTCAATTCACTGAGACCACCCAAAGTGGCCACCCAAACTTTGCCAAAGGGAGGAGGAACTAGAAGCCCATCTCAAAAGAAATGGCATCCCCTCCTCCAAAATCCAAAGCATCCAGGGCCTGATCCTCTACAAAGGTGTCAGACCACTGCTATTGGGCATTACCTGTGCGGGGCACTAGCTACGCTGCACACCAAGACCCAGCGCAGCTCTTTACCTTGTCCAAAAGAAGTGTGCTGGCAGAATTTCAAGAAGGCTGCCTTGAGAAAGTGGAAAACACAGGCCAAATGGATTCTTTCAGGAAGGAGACTGCCTTCCAAAGATGGATACCGACTCCATGATTGTACAAATTGAGTCAGTGCTTCCAAACCAAATATGCCAGGATAGAAAGTTGCTGCCGCCCTTAAGCTGCACGACACAGCTTCTTATCTGCACCTCCAACACTGGGGCTAAGTTCTTTCCTTCCCATGAGAAAGCATTGCTGTTCTCCTTCAGGAACTTACAGAGCAAAAGTTGCATACCACGTCCGGTACTGACTCTGTCCAACAATGGCTCCTACACAGAAAGGACGAGGACAGAAATGTCTTGCTGTACTATACCTTCCCACGATACCTTATCATCAGCCCTACCAACATTGCCACCGTATCTTTTACTTCCCAAGCAAGGAAAGGCACTCCAAGTCACTTGGCTTTGCCTTGCCTCCAGTACCATGCCTAGTTTTCCTAGCCTACCCTACCCTAGCTTTGCTTGCTTGCCTATGTCTGCCTTGCCTAGCCCTTCAAATAACTTCCTGGCTTTGCTTTGCCTTGTCTACCACTCTTTGCCTTGCCTTCCATGCAGGTAAGGCAAGGCAAAGCAAGTGTAGGCAATTGTAGGCAAGTCAAGGGACAGGTTGGCAAGACTGAAGCCGTGAGGGGAAAGCAAATGGAGTGGTAGGTGAGACAAGTCCCAGAAGTTAGAGGCAAGGCTGGGCATAGGAGGTGATGGTAACCGGAAGGGCTAGGCAAGGCCAAGCCCTGTAGGAAAACTGCAGGCAGGTCAAATGTGAGGCATGGGTATGCAAGGGAATGCAAAGCAATGGAGAATTAGCAGGGCATGGCAAGGAAACTGGTTGGTTGCCCAAAGCAAGGCAAGTGGCAGGTCCATTCAAAGACTGCTGGTACACAAAAGCGGCCCGGACCGACCGCTCTGTCCAGCCTTGATCTTGCATGGGTCATGTTTAATCTGCACCTAAGACACTTGAGTTGCCTGCTTTCCTTTGTATGCAAAAGAACTGTCATTCTGCCCCTGAAGCCCAAGGGTGAAAGATGAACTTTGTGTCCAAAATTCAAGACATGTAAGCATAGATGTCAGAAGAAAGCTGTCAGGACAGATAGGTGTGCTTGCACGTGGCCTCCTCCAGGCTTCCTCTCACAAGCTCCTGAAACGCTGGGGCCTTGAGAAAAAAAAGCCAGTGGAAGCCTGGAGAATCCTAGGAGAAGCAGGCAGGGCAATGCATGTGGAAGAGATTCCACAAAAAGAGAGGTGGTGAATTCCAGGTGGGGGACTGATGAGCAAGGTAATGCAAGGCAAGGAAGGGGTTCAAGGACAAGGCCAGACAAGTGGTGGCTTTGCCAGGCAACACAAAAGAGAGGGAGACAAGGCAATAAGAGTCCTAGAAGGAGAAGGAAATGAAAGATTGGAGCTGGACAAATGGGAAGGAAAAGAAGGATAGGTGAGCAAGTCAATACAAGGCACTGGCTTGGTATGAAGGGCAAGGGAAGGACATGCATGGGTCAGGAAGGCAAGGGAAAAGAAAGGAATTGTCAGCAATGACAAGAAATGCAAGATTGGGTAGGAAAGGCAAGGCAATGTGGGGGAGGGATAGGCAACACAATGGGTATCTTAACAGGAAATGTCCATGCACAGCAAGGCCGAAGGAGAAGTGGTAGAGAGGTCAAGGTGGGAAATAGGTGAGTGTGTGCAGCCAAGAAAGAAAGAAAGAAAGTGCGTAGCTCTCGTGTGTGTGTGTGTGTGTGTGTGTGTGTGTGTGTGTGTCTGTGTGAAGTTTGCAGGATGTAAAGCAAAGAAAGGTGTCTCTTGATTGTGGAGTGAATGGATGTTTTCGAACGTAAGTGGCAAGGTCCAAGCAACCTTTTCATCCTGGTACATCTGTGTCTGTGAGACATAGTCAGAAACGTCTCCTTTTAGATTCAGACTGCAAGCAGGACATAGAATGTGACTGTGTGAATAGCTGAGCAGGAAAGCACATCACATCAGCATGTTTCAACAGAAGCAGTTAGTGCGAGAAGGAGATGGACGTGTGGGACTCCAGCAATATGGCAATGCACTCAGCTGAGAAGCAAAGTGCAATGCCTCGGTGTATGTCTGAAAATAAAAGGCTGCAAGGAAAAAGCAAGATTTCACAGGCCAGTGAAATCTTTCTGTCCTGGCACACTGAGCTGTTTGAAGGTGAACCGCTGTTTGGTTTCGCTAAGGACTCGGAGACATGGAGAGGATGTGCTTGTCCATGTAGCTGAGAAGGAAAGTGAGAATCACCGGTACGTTTGGCAGAGTTTGTAGGCTGCGAGGAGAAGGTGACGGCCAGGCCTGGCTTTTGGCTGTGGCACTTGTTGCAAGGAAGAAGCTGCTGGATGGTTAAGCTTTTGGGGATCTGCAAGAGTGAAAGACTAGGCTGGTACCTCATAAAACTAATGCTTGTTGATCATCTGGCTGAATCTATGACATAAACCAGAAGTGAAATTTCCCCCCATTTCCCTCAGTTTTTTCACCTTTTCATCCAACAGCCTGGGCCTTTTTCAAGCTGCTGTCAAACGCCTTGCCTTGGAAGCTAGAAGTATCTCAGTTCACCTGCTAAGAAACACAGAAAAGAGCTCAAGTCAATTTCAGAATTGCCCTGAGCAGAGCTGGTGTTTCGGTACCGTAAATTTCCATTGCGAATATGTGCAAAAATCACCATTTTATTAGGCAAAGATTTGAAATACACTAGCAGCTTCATCTTCTTGTCGCTGCAGTCCTTGGAAGTTTTGCTATTTACTGAAACAGGAAACAGGTCAAACACGAGAAGCTTAAGAATCCAAGCTCACTGCCATTGTACAAATAGCACAAACTTGATGAATTCAAGTTACCATTGTAACATACAGAATGGCTCTAGTCAAGCAAATGGATGTGTCGTCCTTCACGGGGGCAGAAAACCTTTCTACCACGTGAACTCTGGGAGTAATCCATCATGCCTCAGTGTGCTGTGGCTGGTCAGAGAGCTACACGATGGGTCTCTTTGCCTATGGCACTCTCAGGGCTCAAAGCTGCACATAAACTCCCTCTCCTTACAGACACGCTAGTAAAGCCCACCGAAAATGCCGTTCTCCAGACAGCTTACTGAAACCAGCTAGGAGTTCCCAGCATCACGCTGGGCACTTCTGTCCACAGATGGCTTTGCTTTTAATGAACCAGAACAGAGCTGCGTTTTTCTAGTCTTTAGCTCTACTAAGGTATTTGATGTAACATGGTGTGAAAAAATCTGTTTCGACAATGATAATAACAGAGGGGATAATGTACCTTTTGCTGCTCCATTCTTCTTTTGCTGCTCCATTTTGCTTGCTTTGTTATTGCTTTCTGTCAAAGAAACGCCAGCAAAATCCCTCATCAAGTCCTGCTGTGAAGACAGACTGCCAGAAAGGTAGAGAAACTTTGAACCTTTTCAAGACCCTTGTAGCACATGTCTTGGTCAATTTGTATGCAGATCCCTTCTCCAGCAGGACTTTTTTGCACCGTTAGCGCACATTGAACTGAATCCAGTACAAAAGCAGTGAATAGAGGAACTTTTCTTTTCATTGGAATGGTGATAAAAATGCATATCAAATAAAAGCATTTTAGAGCAGCAGGAAGATTTTCTATGTAGCTAGCAAATCATAAAAAGATGCATATTTACCGGTGGGGTTCCTCTGGGAATTTCAAAGAATTCCAGACAGAAAACACAGCTTAGTAAACTGCAAATCTAAATCACAGTATCTAGAAAGGTGACATGAAAAAGAGCAAGAGGAAGAAAACCAAAAAGAAAACCAAAGGAAGCCAGAAATAAGGCACAACCTCTCCTCCTTCTCCGCTTACTACAGTACCTTAGAAGTACCTACGAGTGTCCTAACAGTCACATAAGTAGAAAACTGTGCCAAGAACAATTGTGGAAACTGGAAAACCATGCTATCCCAACAGAAACATAGGGTTTGCTTTCACGACGATTAAATCTGCATGCAATGCGTACGGTAAGGGTATGTTTTGTATATTCAAAAACAATTCAAAAATATTTCCAAATTGAAGGGGCTGCTTTTTATTTCTTTTGAATTACTTGGCTAAATATGGTGCACGTTAAAATACTGCAGAGATGTGGTTCATTTTGTGTGCTTAAGAAAGTCAAGTATTGGAGAGTGTTTTTGTTACTTCTTTAGAAGGTTAGAATATGCGTAAAAGATGCTAGCTGGGGACTTACAATTAATGAATTATTTACTGTCACTAGGTCAAATGACATTAGCTTTCAAAAAGGAAAAGTAGTCTTATTCCACGTGCCAATTTTAAAGCAGATTAATAAGCCTTCAGCAGAATATGGATATGAAGAGGGATATGACATGAAAGGGTAAGCAACACTGGTGACAGCAAAAGGCTTACCTGCTTCACACAAATACAGGAGATAAACTACTATTTTTACACAAACATTGCTATCCAGAGCTTTCCTTGAAAAGTTTCAATGCCAATCATGACAGTAAAATTCGGAGTGACAGTAAAATTCACTCTATCATGAATAAAATTTACTCAATCATGACAGCAAAATTTGCTCAATGATGAGTAAAATTCTTCGTGTAAGCGAAGTACCTTAAGCAAAGGGTAGCTCAAGCATAACTGGCATTTGATGTCAACAAAGGCAACTTGGCCTGCACGTGTCACATCTACTGCATTAAAAAGCTTACTCTGTCTCAGATTCCTTTTGAGGGATACCAACGCAAGCCGTTAAACTGCATGAAAATGATGACTTAAAGGAGGACATATTAGAAGAATGGAATAATGGTTAATGTTCTTTTCCTTCCAACTGCTTTCTTTGCCCTTCTAAATTTTTTAAGTCCTTCCTGGTATCACCGTGATAGCAGTGCAGCAAGTGTTTGGTTGTAAGCTGTCCATATTGCCAGCTTCTGGACTGCCTTCAGAAAACTTCCCACTGGTTTTGGATAGAAATCACAAGCAGTAGAGATGACAAAGACTGCAGAAACCTTCTCATCTCCTTCTAGAGCAGGAGCGTGTCTTTGACCCACTCTTAACTAGACAACTTTCATCAGTCATGAGAGAGTCTCATGTTCAAGAGCTAAGCAATGACAGCTGTAAATGACAAAAAGCACACTGGTATTTTCTTGGGACTCCAGCAGAGAGCAATGAAGGAGCTTGAATTCACCTTCTTGGAAAGTTTGAAAATGCACATGAAGTTTAGGAGAGGAGCTAAGCCATGGTAACTTTTGTTGAGTATGTCTGCGTAGACAGAGTTTCCATCACCGCAGAAGGAATGTCATTTAACCCACATAATCATCTCTAGCTGCTAAGCTGCGCTTACTGCAGATTATCCGCAACATATTTTACAGGGTGAGCTTTTATGTGTAATCCCTGAGTAACATTCCAGAGAGAAGTATTTTGGAGGGGGGGAAAGCCCAACTCTTAACTTTTTCAAATAATGGTTACATTTGAAAGTCAAAAAAGATGTAAAACCTTTCTTTCCTAGACGTATTACCAGCACAAACTGTACCAGAATTTACGACGCTTTTATTATGGCAGCATAACTCTACCGTGGACGCTCTGGCTCTGGACTATTCCTTAAGAAACAAAGTCCCCGAGAGAAATAAAACAAAATTAGCCAAAAATATTGGGCTGGATGATTTCAAAGGCTATGTACTAAAGGCCAAACACTTGTAATAATAGTAAAGAGTGGACTAAAAGTTAAAGCATTACTCAGTTCAAAGATATCTTGTTCTCACAGAAGACTGTAAAAAACCTCTCTTTTTCTGGGTCTGTTTTGTGCATTTAGATGTACCTTCTACTCCTTTCCACTGTATGCGAATGTTTATGACAAGGTTGGAGGACCTCATGTAACCTTCTATAAGTAAAGAAAGAGAAGCCAGTAAAGCAAGGCAAAATTGTTAATGGCAGGTGGAAAGAGGGAGGCCAAGAATAGAAAACAAAAGAACAATAATAATTAAACGCCCTCCCTGTCTTCTGTGAAAAGTAAAGGCACAGACAAGAAAGAACAACTGCAAAATTCTCACGAGAAAAACGCACTTTATCTGGCTCAAGTATTTTGTGCTACATTTCTTGCTGTTTTCTCATGCCAAACATCTTAACCATTGAAGGTGTCCCTTTTCTCTTTCTGGAATACAGCTAGGAAGATGGCTGTGTCATTGCTGTCAAGCTGTTATTCTCAGAGGTGTCCAGTTGAAAGTCCTAGATGAACTGATTTGCTCTGTCTCTTTAATATGGCATGACTTAACCACTTCCAGTTTCAGCAGCTGGACTTGCCCAGCCCTACAATTCTTTAATCTTTGAATGGTTATACAAGCTCCTTGGCAACTGGCATTTGTAAGTCCATGAAACTGTGCAGAATTTGCACTATGAGATGATGCCAAATGAGTCATGGCAGTAGATTAACTAGGACATGCAAAGCAGAGAGGAGGGAATGAGAGCACAAGAAGAGGGTACAATCTCCTTTTTTTCTGCAACAGGG
This sequence comes from Molothrus aeneus, assembly GCF_037042795.1. NCBI lineage: Eukaryota > Metazoa > Chordata > Aves > Passeriformes > Icteridae > Molothrus > Molothrus aeneus. Next base: position 15,926 of record NW_027098926.1, on the reverse strand, counting down.
CTAACACCGTAGAAATCAAAAGGAACACAAATCCTCCTAGGGGTAGTTCTTGCAAAAAACAAAGACTTCTTTTTGTGTTCACAGATCACAGCAAAATGCGGATGACAAAACCAGGCCATTAAGTCACATACAGTATGAAGCAGTATGAAAGAGGAAAGCAGCTGAGAGCGTCAACCCTGCTGAGTAGTCTCAGTATTCTTCTCGACATTAGCAGAAATTTGAAATGAGGCTCTGAAAATTACAAAGGAGGCAGAAGAAAAGGGAGCAATGACTCCTCTGGCATAGTGTTTCCTAACAGGGATCTTCAAAATGTAAAGATTGTATCATCCTTTCAACTGAAGGAAGGTATTAAAACAACAGGAAGGAAATGGCATCACATGCTAGAAAGACTGGGTAGTGTACTTCTAGACAGAAAGGCCACTGATGGAAAACCGACTAAACTGGCACCAATGCAGCAGCATTGTATTAAAGCCCAAAAATACCCACCGCTTCACTCTTTGCCATTCCATTCATACGGACACGGCAGCTCTGCAACATTCCTACTGATCATCTCCTTGGCAAACTGGGAGTGAGGCTCCCTAGTGATGCAGAGTCCCCAGGCAGGTGCAGAGGAGAGCTGCTTTTTTGCAAAAACCAGGCTTTTGAAGCACTCAGGCCTTTATCAGTTCCATAGCTTTAAGCCATAACAAAATTCATTCAACCAACCATCCTACACCACGCTGTGAACACGTGACGATTCTAGAACTTGTTGATCTACCTCTGATTCAGCGGCCTCACCTTCCCATAGTCCTTTTCTGCTTAGCCAAAGTATCGGGCCTCAGCCCAAGGCCTTCCGTTTGTAAGCTTCTACCTATATGCAGCAGCAAACCACTACTTTTTTCCGTGCCGAGAGTTTAAGTAGATGATTTGCATCTGCCCTTCCGGTGAAACATAATGGGGAGAGAAAATCCTGTCGGAAATGTTCAGTCCTTCAGTTTTCTAGACAGGCCAAATCAAAAGAAAAGCAAGCTATAGGATTGTGTACTTGCTCTTACAAAGCACCTGCTGCCCTCTGACAATGAACTAGCAGAAAACCAGCAAATAAGACTTGAGGCAAACAACCCTTTGAAGGGAATTATGACATGATAAAGAAAGACAACACATTTCCAGCTTGTCGAGATACTTGAAATGTCAGCAAAGGCTTGAGGGCAAAGGCTGAACGAATGGGGAAAGGTTACAAGAATCCCAAGAAAAACATGACCATGGATTAAAAGAATCCCAACAGGTCAACTGACCTGTTGAAGTTTTCAGGAAATCAGTGGCTGCTGATTTAGATAGGCCATTCAAGTTAATTTACCCGCGCACCTTCCACTCCTTTTTCACCTGTCACCATCACAGGGTGAATTGTGACCATGGAATCACAATTCTTTGGATTCTGTTCTTAGCTTTAGGAGACAACTACAGCAGCTGAAGTAGCTGTTACTGATGTGATACCCAGGAACACAGAGTTGACATGTTTCATTCATGTCCAATCACAACTAGCAATACTAAGAGGATAGGATTGGCCTCTTTTCATGATGCTTTTCTTATTTTACAGCCTGCTATGATTCTGCTGAAACTTTTTCATTAGTTTCTCTCTAAAAAGGAGAAAGTCCAATGTCCCTCCCTACTGGTGCAGGTTTACCATTCGGTTTGTCGAGTCTAAAAATGGAATTGGAACTAGCAGGAATTACTGTGTTTAAAGCGTCCCGTCCGTTCAGACAATCTCAGGTCGATAAAAGCCTAGATGTTATTGGCTAAATACTGTTTCCCCCAAGAGCGGACGCACGCAATTTAATCCAACTTTTTATAACAAACTCCAATAATACAGAATCCAGTCATACAAAAGAGTCACAAAGAAGCAGGAAGAATTATCGGACCATTTAGGGTAGCAAACTTCTCACCTTCTTTTGGAGTGAGCATAATCTGCTAGCTGAAGTAACAAACTTGAGGACAGAAATCGCCCTACTATTGAGAAGTTGTTGACAAGGGAACCACCTAAGCTGTGTGACTTTCCCTTTTCTATCCATTGGTCAAGCCTAGTAGCCTAAAATTTACGGGCTCAATCAAAGACAAATGCAATCTAGTCAGAGGTCTATGAAAAGTCCAAAACTAATCAGAATTCTTCTTAGACAATGGAAATGGAAGCAGAGCTACCAATTTCCTTGCAACATATCCCTAAAACTCATTCCTTTCTAGTCATAACTAATGTATAGCCACCAGTACAATCAGGAAAAGATGAAACTTACAGATGTCAGCGAGGGAAGGATTTGAAAGAACTCTTCCCATTATTCATCGTCTAGACAGCAACTATCATTAAAATCAGAGCCCTTTTAGTAGGGCTTTCCTTGTGGGAAATTCAGGACTCCAGGACAACGGAGCAAGAGGATTAAGCAGAAGCCGTTGATTGTTGACATGATGCACTTACACATTCTAAATCTCTGCACACGCTAGGCCCGCATTTTTATCTTGGTGCCTTTGTTATGTCCACGCATTCTGTGCGCACCTCTCAGAAGATACGTTTGGTTACAGTCCAGGCGCTTTGCTGCCCCCCGTTATCGAGTTCTTGTAGTCTTGGAATTTGGTTTCTCAGCTTCTCTTTCTTATTTTAGCACGGCTTATGTCTTAGTAACCTTGATGAATTCCAGAGGGCTCTGAGAAAATTCTGATAAGAACATATTCCAGCTGGATGGCTGGTGCACCCTTTAGTCTAAGAGGTTCAGATACATTGCTACAATTTCCCCCTTCTTCGTCTTGCACCAGCTAAACCCTTTCCCACCCTATTTTCTTCCAAGACGCTCACCACTTTCATGATGCATGGAATAACAAGAAGCAATATAATAATGACTACTAGTAACAACAAAGTTCCCTTTACAAGATCTTTCAACCATCGAGTTGTTTCCCATCTCTCAAACCATTCAGGCGTAACCCTCTCATTCCCAATCAATTTCTTCATGTTATCTTGTCCTTGTTTGAGTTTCCAGTGAATGACTGCAGAATGGTTAGAAAGGTTCAAAAAACACATTCCTTCCAAATCCTCACACTCTTGCCCATGTGCTAACAAGAACGCTAGAGCAGCATTATTTTGCAGTGTGCAATGACTAATGGTATCTACACCAGTGAGAACCTGATTTAAAATCGCTGATCTTACCTTGAGTCGTTTGACCACCCAGCATCGCAACTTATTAAGCAAACTCAAAGCTTGACCAACAGCGACACCTGCTGTCAGGAGTGGCGCAATTAATAGAGAGGAGCGCCCAAACCAGTACACAATTGAGGCAAAGGCGTTTTAAGCTTAGGCTTCTTCTTTCAGTTCCCTGGAGGCGAAGGGAGTTCTTCACACACAATGCATTGTGCCGCTGGCGGTAAGTTCCGGTGGGGCGCTTGTGCCGAAAGACGCCAAGGACACAATGCCGTGTTGTTAATATTTGTTTGTCGCGTTTCGGAAGCTGCTACTAGCCGAGTCCCCCGGAGGCGAAGAAGCGGCTTCTTCGCACACAGAGCATTGTGGCGAGCGCAGGGAGCTCCTGAGAGCGGTTTGTGCCGAAAGAAGCCCGGGACCGGCACTTAGCTTCGGAGAGCTGCGTATCTGCGTCTTCTGCGTGTCTTGCCGCTCTACACTCAGCAAAAAGCTTTTCCACCATATCTTGCAAGGAGAAACTCTGCCAGGAAAGAAAACATCCAAAATCTTCTTCTAAAGCTTGCACGGGGGTCTGCAAAGAGTTTGGCAAGAATGAAAGGTAGTTGTCCAAAACTCGTTCTTTTCCAATAGAATAACCATGGAAAAGGCAGGAGAGTGGTAAAGTACTGTTTTCTCTAAGTCTGAAGGCTGCCCACACTGTGCCTGTGTGCTGCAGCTTGCATCTTCGCCTTTGGGAAGCTGCCGCTCGCCGATTCTCCCGGAGGCGAAGAAGCGGCTTCTTCGCACACAGAGCATTGTGGCGAGCGCAGGGAGCTCCTGAGAGCGGTTTGTGCCGAAAGAAGCCCGGGATCGGCACTTAGCTTCGGAGAGCTGCGTATCTGCGTCTTCTGCGTGTCTTGCCGCTCTACACTCAGCAAAAAGCTTTTCCACCATATCTTGCAAGGAGAAACTCTGCCAGGAAAGAAAACATCCAAAATCTTGTTCTAAAGCTTGCACGGGGGTCTGCAAAGAGTTTGGCAAGAATGAAAGGTAGTTGTCCAAAACTCGTTCTTTTCCAATAGAATAACCATGGAAAAGGCAGGAGAGTGGTAAAGTACTGTTTTCTCTAAGTCTGAAGGCTGCCCACACTGTGCCTGTGTGCTGCAGCTTGCATCTTCGCCTTTGGGAAGCTGCCGCTCGCCGATTCTCCCGGAGGCGAAGAAGCGGCTTCTTCGCACACACAGCATTGTGGCGAGCGCAGGGAGCTCCTGAGAGCGGTTTGTGCCGAAAGAAGCCCGGGACCGGCACTTAGCTTCGGAGAGCTGCGTATCTGCGTCTTCTGCGTGTCTTGCCGCTCTACACTCAGCAAAAAGCTTTTCCACCATATCTTGCAAGGAGAAACTCTGCCAGGAAAGAAAACATCCAAAATCTTGTTCTAAAGCTTGCACGGGGGTCTGCAAAGAGTTTGGCAAGAATGAAAGGTAGTTGTCCAAAACTCGTTCTTTTCCAATAGAATAACCATGGAAAAGGCAGGAGAGTGGTAAAGTACTGTTTTCTCGAAGTCTGAAGGCTGCCCACACTGTGCCTGTGTGCTGCAGCTTGCATCTTCGCCTTTGGGAAGCTGCCGCTCGCCGATTCTCCCGGAGGCGAAGAAGCGGCTTCTTCGCACACAGAGCATTGTGGCGAGCGCAGGGAGCTCCTGAGAGCGGTTTGTGCCGAAAGAAGCCCGGGACCGGCACTTAGCTTCGGAGAGCTGCGTATCTGCGTCTTCTGCGTGTCTTGCCGCTCTACACTCAGCAAAAAGCTTTTCCACCATATCTTGCAAGGAGAAACTCTGCCAGGAAAGAAAACATCCAAAATCTTGTTCTAAAGCTTGCACGGGGGTCTGCAAAGAGTTTGGCAAGAATGAAAGGTAGTTGTCCAAAACTCGTTCTTTTCCAATAGAATAACCATGGAAAAGGCAGGAGAGTGGTAAAGTACTGTTTTCTCGAAGTCTGAAGGCTGCCCACACTGTGCCTGTGTGCTGCAGCTTGCATCTTCGCCTTTGGGAAGCTGCCGCTCGCCGATTCTCCCGGAGGCGAAGAAGCGGCTTCTTCGCACACAGAGCATTGTGGCGAGCGCAGGGAGCTCCTGAGAGCGGTTTGTGCCGAAAGAAGCCCGGGACCGGCACTTAGCTTCGGAGAGCTGCGTATCTGCGTCTTCTGCGTGTCTTGCCGCTCTACACTCAGCAAAAAGCTTTTCCACCATATCTTGCAAGGAGAAACTCTGCCAGGAAAGAAAACATCCAAAATCTTGTTCTAAAGCTTGCACGGGGGTCTGCAAAGAGTTTGGCAAGAATGAAAGGTAGTTGTCCAAAACTCGTTCTTTTCCAATAGAATAACCATGAAAAAGGCAGGAGAGTGGTAAAGTACTGTTTTCTCTAAGTCTGAAGGCTGCCCACACTGTGCCTGCGTGCTGCAGCTTGCATCTTCGCCTTTGGGAAGCTGCCGCTCGCCGATTCTCCCGGAGGCGAAGAAGCGGCTTCTTCGCACACAGAGCATTGTGGCGAGCGCAGGGAGCTCCTGAGAGCGGTTTGTGCCGAAAGAAGCCCGGGACCGGCACTTAGCTTCGGAGAGCTGCGTATCTGCGTCTTCTGCGTGTCTTGCCGCTCTACACTCAGCAAAAAGCTTTTCCACCATATCTTGCAAGGAGAAACTCTGCCAGGAAAGAAAACATCCAAAATCTTGTTCTAAAGCTTGCACGGGGGTCTGCAAAGAGTTTGGCAAGAATGAAAGGTAGTTGTCCAAAACTCGTTCTTTTCCAATAGAATAACCATGGAAAAGGCAGGAGAGTGGTAAAGTACTGTTTTCTCTAAGTCTGAAGGCTGCCCACACTGTGCCTGTGTGCTGCAGCTTGCATCTTCGCCTTTGGGAAGCTGCCGCTCGCCGATTCTCCCGGAGGCGAAGAAGCGGCTTCTTCGCACACAGAGCATTGTGGCGAGCGCAGGGAGCTCCTGAGAGCGGTTTGTGCCGAAAGAAGCCCGGGACCGGCACTTAGCTTCGGAGAGCTGCGTATCTGCGTCTTCTGCGTGTCTTGCCGCTCTACACTCAGCAAAAAGCTTTTCCACCATATCTTGCAAGGAGAAACTCTGCCAGGAAAGAAAACATCCAAAATCTTGTTCTAAAGCTTGCACGGGGGTCTGCAAAGAGTTTGGCAAGAATGAAAGGTAGTTGTCCAAAACTCGTTCTTTTCCAATAGAATAACCATGGAAAAGGCAGGAGAGTGGTAAAGTACTGTTTTCTCTAAGTCTGAAGGCTGCCCACACTGTGCCTGTGTGCTGCAGCTTGCATCTTCGCCTTTGGGAAGCTGCCGCTCGCCGATTCTCCCGGAGGCGAAGAAGCGGCTTCTTCGCACACAGAGCATTGTGGCGAGCGCAGGGAGCTCCTGAGAGCGGTTTGTGCCGAAAGAAGCCCGGGACCGGCACTTAGCTTCGGAGAGCTGCGTATCTGCGTCTTCTGCGTGTCTTGCCGCTCTACACTCAGCAAAAAGCTTTTCCACCATATCTTGCAAGGAGAAACTCTGCCAGGAAAGAAAACATCCAAAATCTTGTTCTAAAGCTTGCAAGGGGGTCTGCAAAGCGTTTGGCAAGAATGAAAGGTAGTTGTCCAAAACTCGTTCTTTTCCAATAGAATAACCATGGAAAAGGCAGGAGAGTGGTAAAGTACTGTTTTCTCTAAGTCTGAAGGCTGCCCACACTGTGCCTGCGTGGTGCAGCTTGCATCTTCGCCTTTGGGAAGCTGCCGCTCGCCGATTCTCCCGGAGGCGAAGAAGCGGCTTCTTCGCACACAGAGCATTGTGGCGAGCGCAGGGAGCTCCTGAGAGCGGTTTGTGCCGAAAGAAGCCCGGGACCGGCACTTAGCTTCGGAGAGCTGCGTATCTGCGTCTTCTGCGTGTCTTGCCGCTCTACACTCAGCAAAAAGCTTTTCCACCATATCTTGCAAGGAGAAACTCTGCCAGGAAAGAAAACATCCAAAATCTTGTTCTAAAGCTTGCACGGGGGTCTGCAAAGAGTTTGGCAAGAATGAAAGGTAGTTGTCCAAAACTCGTTCTTTTCCAATAGAATAACCATGGAAAAGGCAGGAGAGTGGTAAAGTACTGTTTTCTCGAAGTCTGAAGGCTGCCCACACTGTGCCTGCGTGCTGCAGCTTGCATCTTCGCCTTTGGGAAGCTGCCGCTCGCCGATTCTCCCGGAGGCGAAGAAGCGGCTTCTTCGCACACAGAGCATTGTGGCGAGCGCAGGGAGCTCCTGAGAGCGGTTTGTGCCGAAAGAAGCCCGGGACCGGCACTTAGCTTCGGAGAGCTGCGTATCTGCGTCTTCTGCGTGTCTTGCCGCTCTACACTCAGCAAAAAGCTTTTCCACCATATCTTGCAAGGAGAAACTCTGCCAGGAAAGAAAACATCCAAAATCTTGTTCTAAAGCTTGCACGGGGGTCTGCAAAGAGTTTGGCAAGAATGAAAGGTAGTTGTCCAAAACTCGTTCTTTTCCAATAGAATAACCATGGAAAAGGCAGGAGAGTGGTAAAGTACTGTTTTCTCGAAGTCTGAAGGCTGCCCACACTGTGCCTGTGTGCTGCAGCTTGCATCTTCGCCTTTGGGAAGCTGCCGCTCGCCGATTCTCCCGGAGGCGAAGAAGCGGCTTCTTCGCACACAGAGCATTGTGGCGAGCGCAGGGAGCTCCTGAGAGCGGTTTGTGCCGAAAGAAGCCCGGGACCGGCACTTAGCTTCGGAGAGCTGCGTATCTGCGTCTTCTGCGTGTCTTGCCGCTCTACACTCAGCAAAAAGCTTTTCCACCATATCTTGCAAGGAGAAACTCTGCCAGGAAAGAAAACATCCAAAATCTTGTTCTAAAGCTTGCACGGGGGTCTGCAAAGAGTTTGGCAAGAATGAAAGGTAGTTGTCCAAAACTCGTTCTTTTCCAATAGAATAACCATGGAAAAGGCAGGAGAGTGGTAAAGTACTGTTTTCTCTAAGTCTGAAGGCTGCCCACACTGTGCCTGCGTGCTGCAGCTTGCATCTTCGCCTTTGGGAAGCTGCCGCTCGCCGATTCTCCCGGAGGCGAAGAAGCGGCTTCTTCGCACACAGAGCATTGTGGCGAGCGCAGGGAGCTCCTGAGAGCGGTTTGTGCCGAAAGAAGCCCGGGACCGGCACTTAGCTTCGGAGAGCTGCGTATCTGCGTCTTCTGCGTGTCTTGCCGCTCTACACTCAGCAAAAAGCTTTTCCACCATATCTTGCAAGGAGAAACTCTGCCAGGAAAGAAAACATCCAAAATCTTGTTCTAAAGCTTGCACGGGGGTCTGCAAAGAGTTTGGCAAGAATGAAAGGTAGTTGTCCAAAACTCGTTCTTTTCCAATAGAATAACCATGGAAAAGGCAGGAGAGTGGTAAAGTACTGTTTTCTCGAAGTCTGAAGGCTGCCCACACTGTGCCTGTGTGCTGCAGCTTGCATCTTCGCCTTTGGGAAGCTGCCGCTCGCCGATTCTCCCGGAGGCGAAGAAGCGGCTTCTTCGCACACAGAGCATTGTGGCGAGCGCAGGGAGCTCCTGAGAGCGGTTTGTGCCGAAAGAAGCCCGGGACCGGCACTTAGCTTCGGAGAGCTGCGTATCTGCGTCTTCTGCGTGTCTTGCCGCTCTACACTCAGCAAAAAGCTTTTCCACCATATCTTGCAAGGAGAAACTCTGCCAGGAAAGAAAACATCCAAAATCTTGTTCTAAAGCTTGCACGGGGGTCTGCAAAGAGTTTGGCAAGAATGAAAGGTAGTTGTCCAAAACTCGTTCTTTTCCAATAGAATAACCATGGAAAAGGCAGGAGAGTGGTAAAGTACTGTTTTCTCGAAGTCTGAAGGCTGCCCACACTGTGCCTGTGTGCTGCAGCTTGCATCTTCGCCTTTGGGAAGCTGCCGCTCGCCGATTCTCCCGGAGGCGAAGAAGCGGCTTCTTCGCACACAGAGCATTGTGGCGAGCGCAGGGAGCTCCTGAGAGCGGTTTGTGCCGAAAGAAGCCCGGGACCGGCACTTAGCTTCGGAGAGCTGCGTATCTGCGTCTTCTGCGTGTCTTGCCGCTCTACACTCAGCAAAAAGCTTTTCCACCATATCTTGCAAGGAGAAACTCTGCCAGGAAAGAAAACATCCAAAATCTTGTTCTAAAGCTTGCACGGGGGTCTGCAAAGAGTTTGGCAAGAATGAAAGGTAGTTGTCCAAAACTCGTTCTTTTCCAATAGAATAACCATGGAAAAGGCAGGAGAGTGGTAAAGTACTGTTTTCTCGAAGTCTGAAGGCTGCCCACACTGTGCCTGTGTGCTGCAGCTTGCATCTTCGCCTTTGGGAAGCTGCCGCTCGCCGATTCTCCCGGAGGCGAAGAAGCGGCTTCTTCGCACACAGAGCATTGTGGCGAGCGCAGGGAGCTCCTGAGAGCGGTTTGTGCCGAAAGAAGCCCGGGACCGGCACTTAGCTTCGGAGAGCTGCGTATCTGCGTCTTCTGCGTGTCTTGCCGCTCTACACTCAGCAAAAAGCTTTTCCACCATATCTTGCAAGGAGAAACTCTGCCAGGAAAGAAAACATCCAAAATCTTGTTCTAAAGCTTGCACGGGGGTCTGCAAAGCGTTTGGCAAGAATGAAAGGTAGTTGTCCAAAACTCGTTCTTTTCCAATAGAATAACCATGGAAAAGGCAGGAGAGTGGTAAAGTACTGTTTTCTCTAAGTCTGAAGGCTGCCCACACTGTGCCTGCGTGCTGCAGCTTGCATCTTCGCCTTTGGGAAGCTGCCGCTCGCCGATTCTCCCGGAGGCGAAGAAGCGGCTTCTTCGCACACAGAGCATTGTGGCGAGCGCAGGGAGCTCCTGAGAGCGGTTTGTGCCGAAAGAAGCCCGGGACCGGCACTTAGCTTCGGAGAGCTGCGTATCTGCGTCTTCTGCGTGTCTTGCCGCTCTACACTCAGCAAAAAGCTTTTCCACCATATCTTGCAAGGAGAAACTCTGCCAGGAAAGAAAACATCCAAAATCTTCTTCTAAAGCTTGCACGGGGGTCTGCAAAGAGTTTGGCAAGAATGAAAGGTAGTTGTCCAAAACTCGTTCTTTTCCAATAGAATAACCATGGAAAAGGCAGGAGAGTGGTAAAGTACTGTTTTCTCTGAGTCTGAAGGCTGCCCACACTGTGCCTGTGTGCTGCAGCTTGCATCTTCGCCTTTGGGAAGCTGCCGCTCGCCGATTCTCCCGGAGGCGAAGAAGCGGCTTCTTCGCACACAGAGCATTGTGGCGAGCGCAGGGAGCTCCTGAGAGCGGTTTGTGCCGAAAGAAGCCCGGGACCGGCACTTAGCTTCGGAGAGCTGCGTATCTGCGTCTTCTGCGTGTCTTGCCGCTCTACACTCAGCAAAAAGCTTTTCCACCATATCTTGCAAGGAGAAACTCTGCCAGGAAAGAAAACATCCAAAATCTTGTTCTAAAGCTTGCACGGGGGTCTGCAAAGAGTTTGGCAAGAATGAAAGGTAGTTGTCCAAAACTCGTTCTTTTCCAATAGAATAACCATGGAAAAGGCAGGAGAGTGGTAAAGTACTGTTTTCTCGAAGTCTGAAGGCTGCCCACACTGTGCCTGCGTGCTGCAGCTTGCATCTTCGCCTTTGGGAAGCTGCCGCTCGCCGATTCTCCCGGAGGCGAAGAAGCGGCTTCTTCGCACACAGAGCATTGTGGCGAGCGCAGGGAGCTCCTGAGAGCGGTTTGTGCCGAAAGAAGCCCGGGACCGGCACTTAGCTTCGGAGAGCTGCGTATCTGCGTCTTCTGCGTGTCTTGCCGCTCTACACTCAGCAAAAAGCTTTTCCACCATATCTTGCAAGGAGAAACTCTGCCAGGAAAGAAAACATCCAAAATCTTGTTCTAAAGCTTGCACGGGGGTCTGCAAAGAGTTTGGCAAGAATGAAAGGTAGTTGTCCAAAACTCGTTCTTTTCCAATAGAATAACCATGGAAAAGGCAGGAGAGTGGTAAAGTACTGTTTTCTCTAAGTCTGAAGGCTGCCCACACTGTGCCTGTGTGCTGCAGCTTGCATCTTCGCCTTTGGGAAGCTGCCGCTCGCCGATTCTCCCGGAGGCGAAGAAGCGGCTTCTTCGCACACAGAGCATTGTGGCGAGCGCAGGGAGCTCCTGAGAGCGGTTTGTGCCGAAAGAAGCCCGGGACCGGCACTTAGCTTCGGAGAGCTGCGTATCTGCGTCTTCTGCGTGTCTTGCCGCTCTACACTCAGCAAAAAGCTTTTCCACCATATCTTGCAAGGAGAAACTCTGCCAGGAAAGAAAACATCCAAAATCTTGTTCTAAAGCTTGCACGGGGGTCTGCAAAGAGTTTGGCAAGAATGAAAGGTAGTTGTCCAAAACTCGTTCTTTTCCAATAGAATAACCATGGAAAAGGCAGGAGAGTGGTAAAGTACTGTTTTCTCGAAGTCTGAAGGCTGCCCACACTGTGCCTGTGTGCTGCAGCTTGCATCTTCGCCTTTGGGAAGCTGCCGCTCGCCGATTCTCCCGGAGGCGAAGAAGCGGCTTCTTCGCACACAGAGCATTGTGGCGAGCGCAGGGAGCTCCTGAGAGCGGTTTGTGCCGAAAGAAGCCCGGGACCGGCACTTAGCTTCGGAGAGCTGCGTATCTGCGTCTTCTGCGTGTCTTGCCGCTCTACACTCAGCAAAAAGCTTTTCCACCATATCTTGCAAGGAGAAACTCTGCCAGGAAAGAAAACATCCAAAATCTTGTTCTAAAGCTTGCACGGGGGTCTGCAAAGAGTTTGGCAAGAATGAAAGGTAGTTGTCCAAAACTCGTTCTTTTCCAATAGAATAACCATGGAAAAGGCAGGAGAGTGGTAAAGTACTGTTTTCTCTAAGTCTGAAGGCTGCCCACACTGTGCCTGCGTGCTGCAGCTTGCATCTTCGCCTTTGGGAAGCTGCCGCTCGCCGATTCTCCCGGAGGCGAAGAAGCGGCTTCTTCGCACACAGAGCATTGTGGCGAGCGCAGGGAGCTCCTGAGAGCGGTTTGTGCCGAAAGAAGCCCGGGACCGGCACTTAGCTTCGGAGAGCTGCGTATCTGCGTCTTCTGCGTGTCTTGCCGCTCTACACTCAGCAAAAAGCTTTTCCACCATATCTTGCAAGGAGAAACTCTGCCAGGAAAGAAAACATCCAAAATCTTGTTCTAAAGCTTGCACGGGGGTCTGCAAAGAGTTTGGCAAGAATGAAAGGTAGTTGTCCAAAACTCGTTCTTTTCCAATAGAATAACCATGGAAAAGGCAGGAGAGTGGTAAAGTACTGTTTTCTCGAAGTCTGAAGGCTGCCCACACTGTGCCTGTGTGCTGCAGCTTGCATCTTCGCCTTTGGGAAGCTGCCGCTCGCCGATTCTCCCGGAGGCGAAGAAGCGGCTTCTTCGCACACAGAGCATTGTGGCGAGCGCAGGGAGCTCCTGAGAGCGGTTTGTGCCGAAAGAAGCCCGGCACCGGCACTTAGCTTCGGAGAGCTGCGTATCTGCGTCTTCTGCGTGTCTTGCCGCTCTACACTCAGCAAAAAGCTTTTCCACCATATCTTGCAAGGAGAAACTCTGCCAGGAAAGAAAACATCCAAAATCTTGTTCTAAAGCTTGCACGGGGGTCTGCAAAGAGTTTGGCAAGAATGAAAGGTAGTTGTCCAAAACTCGTTCTTTTCCAATAGAATAACCATGGAAAAGGCAGGAGAGTGGTAAAGTACTGTTTTCTCTAAGTCTGAAGGCTGCCCACACTGTGCCTGTGTGCTGCAGCTTGCATCTTCGCCTTTGGGAAGCTGCCGCTCGCCGATTCTCCCGGAGGCGAAGAAGCGGCTTCTTCGCACACAGAGCATTGTGGCGAGCGCAGGGAGCTCCTGAGAGCGGTTTGTGCCGAAAGAAGCCCGGGACCGGCACTTAGCTTCGGAGAGCTGCGTATCTGCGTCTTCTGCGTGTCTTGCCGCTCTACACTCAGCAAAAAGCTTTTCCACCATATCTTGCAAGGAGAAACTCTGCCAGGAAAGAAAACATCCAAAATCTTGTTCTAAAGCTTGCACGGGGGTCTGCAAAGAGTTTGGCAAGAATGAAAGGTAGTTGTCCAAAACTCGTTCTTTTCCAATAGAATAACCATGGAAAAGGCAGGAGAGTGGTAAAGTACTGTTTTCTCTAAGTCTGAAGGCTGCCCACACTGTGCCTGCGTGGTGCAGCTTGCATCTTCGCCTTTGGGAAGCTGCCGCTCGCCGATTCTCCCGGAGGCGAAGAAGCGGCTTCTTCGCACACAGAGCATTGTGGCGAGCGCAGGGAGCTCCTGAGAGCGGTTTGTGCCGAAAGAAGCCCGGGACCGGCACTTAGCTTCGGAGAGCTGCGTATCTGCGTCTTCTGCGTGTCTTGCCGCTCTACACTCAGCAAAAAGCTTTTCCACCATATCTTGCAAGGAGAAACTCTGCCAGGAAAGAAAACATCCAAAATCTTGTTCTAAAGCTTGCACGGGGGTCTGCAAAGAGTTTGGCAAGAATGAAAGGTAGTTGTCCAAAACTCGTTCTTTTCCAATAGAATAACCATGGAAAAGGCAGGAGAGTGGTAAAGTACTGTTTTCTCGAAGTCTGAAGGCTGCCCACACTGTGCCTGTGTGCTGCAGCTTGCATCTTCGCCTTTGGGAAGCTGCCGCTCGCCGATTCTCCCGGAGGCGAAGAAGCGGCTTCTTCGCACACAGAGCATTGTGGCGAGCGCAGGGAGCTCCTGAGAGCGGTTTGTGCCGAAAGAAGCCCGGGACCGGCACTTAGCTTCGGAGAGCTGCGTATCTGCGTCTTCTGCGTGTCTTGCCGCTCTACACTCAGCAAAAAGCTTTTCCACCATATCTTGCAAGGAGAAACTCTGCCAGGAAAGAAAACATCCAAAATCTTGTTCTAAAGCTTGCACGGGGGTCTGCAAAGAGTTTGGCAAGAATGAAAGGTAGTTGTCCAAAACTCGTTCTTTTCCAATAGAATAACCATGGAAAAGGCAGGAGAGTGGTAAAGTACTGTTTTCTCGAAGTCTGAAGGCTGCCCACACTGTGCCTGTGTGCTGCAGCTTGCATCTTCGCCTTTGGGAAGCTGCCGCTCGCCGATTCTCCCGGAGGCGAAGAAGCGGCTTCTTCGCACACAGAGCATTGTGGCGAGCGCAGGGAGCTCCTGAGAGCGGTTTGTGCCGAAAGAAGCCCGGCACCGGCACTTAGCTTCGGAGAGCTGCGTATCTGCGTCTTCTGCGTGTCTTGCCGCTCTACACTCAGCAAAAAGCTTTTCCACCATATCTTGCAAGGAGAAACTCTGCCAGGAAAGAAAACATCCAAAATCTTGTTCTAAAGCTTGCACGGGGGTCTGCAAAGAGTTTGGCAAGAATGAAAGGTAGTTGTCCAAAACTCGTTCTTTTCCAATAGAATAACCATGGAAAAGGCAGGAGAGTGGTAAAGTACTGTTTTCTCTAAGTCTGAAGGCTGCCCACACTGTGCCTGTGTGCTGCAGCTTGCATCTTCGCCTTTGGGAAGCTGCCGCTCGCCGATTCTCCCGGAGGCGAAGAAGCGGCTTCTTCGCACACAGAGCATTGTGGCGAGCGCAGGGAGCTCCTGAGAGCGGTTTGTGCCGAAAGAAGCCCGGCACCGGCACTTAGCTTCGGAGAGCTGCGTATCTGCGTCTTCTGCGTGTCTTGCCGCTCTACACTCAGCAAAAAGCTTTTCCACCATATCTTGCAAGGAGAAACTCTGCCAGGAAAGAAAACATCCAAAATCTTGTTCTAAAGCTTGCACGGGGGTCTGCAAAGAGTTTGGCAAGAATGAAAGGTAGTTGTCCAAAACTCGTTCTTTTCCAATAGAATAACCATGGAAAAGGCAGGAGAGTGGTAAAGTACTGTTTTCTCGAAGTCTGAAGGCTGCCCACACTGTGCCTGCGTGCTGCAGCTTGCATCTTCGCCTTTGGGAAGCTGCCGCTCGCCGATTCTCCCGGAGGCGAAGAAGCGGCTTCTTCGCACACAGAGCATTGTGGCGAGCGCAGGGAGCTCCTGAGAGCGGTTTGTGCCGAAAGAAGCCCGGGACCGGCACTTAGCTTCGGAGAGCTGCGTATCTGCGTCTTCTGCGTGTCTTGCCGCTCTACACTCAGCAAAAAGCTTTTCCACCATATCTTGCAAGGAGAAACTCTGCCAGGAAAGAAAACATCCAAAATCTTGTTCTAAAGCTTGCACGGGGGTCTGCAAAGAGTTTGGCAAGAATGAAAGGTAGTTGTCCAAAACTCGTTCTTTTCCAATAGAATAACCATGGAAAAGGCAGGAGAGTGGTAAAGTACTGTTTTCTCGAAGTCTGAAGGCTGCCCACACTGTGCCTGCGTGCTGCAGCTTGCATCTTCGCCTTTGGGAAGCTGCCGCTCGCCGATTCTCCCGGAGGCGAAGAAGCGGCTTCTTCGCACACAGAGCATTGTGGCGAGCGCAGGGAGCTCCTGAGAGCGGTTTGTGCCGAAAGAAGCCCGGGACCGGCACTTAGCTTCGGAGAGCTGCGTATCTGCGTCTTCTGCGTGTCTTGCCGCTCTACACTCAGCAAAAAGCTTTTCCACCATATCTTGCAAGGAGAAACTCTGCCAGGAAAGAAAACATCCAAAATCTTCTTCTAAAGCTTGCACGGGGGTCTGCAAAGAGTTTGGCAAGAATGAAAGGTAGTTGTCCAAAACTCGTTCTTTTCCAATAGAATAACCATGGAAAAGGCAGGAGAGTGGTAAAGTACTGTTTTCTCTAAGTCTGAAGGCTGCCCACACT
>NW_027098925.1:0-139449 GCF_037042795.1 Molothrus aeneus | reverse complement strand
AGAGCGGCAAGACACGCAGAAGACGCAGATACGCAGCTCTCCGAAGCTAAGTGCCGGTCCCGGGCTTCTTTCGGCACAAACCGCTCTCAGGAGCTCCCTGCGCTCGCCACAATGCTCTGTGTGCGAAGAAGCCGCTTCTTCGCCTCCGGGAGAATCGGCGAGCGGCAGCTTCCCAAAGGCGAAGATGCAAGCTGCAGCACACAGGCACAGTGTGGGCAGCCTTCAGACTTAGAGAAAACAGTACTTTACCAATCTCCTGCCTTTTCCATGGTTATTCTATTGGAAAAGAACGAGTTTTGGACAACTACCTTTCATTCTTGCCAAACTCTTTGCAGACCCCCGTGCAAGCTTTAGAACAAGATTTTGGATGTTTTCTTTCCTGGCAGAGTTTCTCCTTGCAAGATATGGTGGAAAAGCTTTTTGCTGAGTGTAGAGCGGCAAGACACGCAGAAGACGCAGATACGCAGCTCTCCGAAGCTAAGTGCCGGTCCCGGGCTTCTTTCGGCACAAACCGCTCTCAGGAGCTCCCTGCGCTCGCCACAATGCTCTGTGTGCGAAGAAGCCGCTTCTTCGCCTCCGGGAGAATCGGCGAGCGGCAGCTTCCCAAAGGCGAAGATGCAAGCTGCAGCACGCAGGCACAGTGTGGGCAGCCTTCAGACTTAGAGAAAACAGTACTTTACCACTCTCCTGCCTTTTCCATGGTTATTCTATTGGAAAAGAACGAGTTTTGGACAACTACCTTTCATTCTTGCCAAACGCTTTGCAGACCCCCTTGCAAGCTTTAGAACAAGATTTTGGATGTTTTCTTTCCTGGCAGAGTTTCTCCTTGCAAGATATGGTGGAAAAGCTTTTTGCTGAGTGTAGAGCGGCAAGACACGCAGAAGACGCAGATACGCAGCTCTCCGAAGCTAAGTGCCGGTCCCGGGCTTCTTTCGGCACAAACCGCTCTCAGGAGCTCCCTGCACTCGCCACAATGCTCTGTGTGCGAAGAAGCCGCTTCTTCGCCTCCGGGAGAATCGGCGAGCGGCAGCTTCCCAAAGGCGAAGATGCAAGCTGCAGCACACAGGCACAGTGTGGGCAGCCTTCAGACTTAGAGAAAACAGTACTTTACCACTCTCCTGCCTTTTCCATGGTTATTCTATTGGAAAAGAACGAGTTTTGGACAACTACCTTTCATTCTTGCCAAACTCTTTGCAGACCCCCGTGCAAGCTTTAGAACAAGATTTTGGATGTTTTCTTTCCTGGCAGAGTTTCTCCTTGCAAGATATGGTGGAAAAGCTTTTTGCTGAGTGTAGAGCGGCAAGACACGCAGAAGACGCAGATACGCAGCTCTCCGAAGCTAAGTGCCGGTCCCGGGCTTCTTTCGGCACAAACCGCTCTCAGGAGCTCCCTGCGCTCGCCACAATGCTCTGTGTGCGAAGAAGCCGCTTCTTCGCCTCCGGGAGAATCGGCGAGCGGCAGCTTCCCAAAGGCGAAGATGCAAGCTGCAGCACACAGGCACAGTGTGGGCAGCCTTCAGACTTCGAGAAAACAGTACTTTACCACTCTCCTGCCTTTTCCATGGTTATTCTATTGGAAAAGAACGAGTTTTGGACAACTACCTTTCATTCTTGCCAAACTCTTTGCAGACCCCCGTGCAAGCTTTAGAACAAGATTTTGGATGTTTTCTTTCCTGGCAGAGTTTCTCCTTGCAAGATATGGTGGAAAAGCTTTTTGCTGAGTGTAGAGCGGCAAGACACGCAGAAGACGCAGATACGCAGCTCTCCGAAGCTAAGTGCCGGTCCCGGGCTTCTTTCGGCACAAACCGCTCTCAGGAGCTCCCTGCGCTCGCCACAATGCTCTGTGTGCGAAGAAGCCGCTTCTTCGCCTCCGGGAGAATCGGCGAGCGGCAGCTTCCCAAAGGCGAAGATGCAAGCTGCAGCACACAGGCACAGTGTGGGCAGCCTTCAGACTTAGAGAAAACAGTACTTTACCACTCTCCTGCCTTTTCCATGGTTATTCTATTGGAAAAGAACGAGTTTTGGACAACTACCTTTCATTCTTGCCAAACTCTTTGCAGACCCCCGTGCAAGCTTTAGAACAAGATTTTGGATGTTTTCTTTCCTGGCAGAGTTTCTCCTTGCAAGATATGGTGGAAAAGCTTTTTACTGAGTGTAGAGCGGCAAGACACGCAGAAGACGCAGATACGCAGCTCTCCGAAGCTAAGTGCCGGTCCCGGGCTTCTTTCGGCACAAACCGCTCTCAGGAGCTCCCTGCGCTCGCCACAATGCTCTGTGTGCGAAGAAGCCGCTTCTTCGCCTCCGGGAGAATCGGCGAGCGGCAGCTTCCCAAAGGCGAAGATGCAAGCTGCACCACACAGGCACAGTGTGGGCAGCCTTCAGACTTAGAGAAAACAGTACTTTACCACTCTCCTGCCTTTTCCATGGTTATTCTATTGGAAAAGAACGAGTTTTGGACAACTACCTTTCATTCTTGCCAAACTCTTTGCAGACCCCCGTGCAAGCTTTAGAACAAGATTTTGGATGTTTTCTTTCCTG
Organism: Molothrus aeneus; assembly: GCF_037042795.1. NCBI lineage: Eukaryota > Metazoa > Chordata > Aves > Passeriformes > Icteridae > Molothrus > Molothrus aeneus. The sequence goes on along the minus strand of NW_027098925.1, from coordinate 136,912 downwards.
GCAGAGTTTCTCCTTGCAAGATATGGTGGAAAAGCTTTTTGCTGAGTGTAGAGCGGCAAGACACGCAGAAGACGCAGATACGCAGCTCTCCGAAGCTAAGTGCCGGTCCCGGGCTTCTTTCGGCACAAACCGCTCTCAGGAGCTCCCTGCGCTCGCCACAATGCTCTGTGTGCGAAGAAGCCGCTTCTTCGCCTCCGGGAGAATCGGCGAGCGGCAGCTTCCCAAAGGCGAAGATGCAAGCTGCAGCACACAGGCACAGTGTGGGCAGCCTTCAGACTTCGAGAAAACAGTACTTTACCACTCTCCTGCCTTTTCCATGGTTATTCTATTGGAAAAGAACGAGTTTTGGACAACTACCTTTCATTCTTGCCAAACTCTTTGCAGACCCCCGTGCAAGCTTTAGAACAAGATTTTGGATGTTTTCTTTCCTGGCAGAGTTTCTCCTTGCAAGATATGGTGGAAAAGCTTTTGGCTGAGTGTAGAGCGGCAAGACACGCAGAAGACGCAGATACGCAGCTCTCCGAAGCTAAGTGCCGGTCCCGGGCTTCTTTCGGCACAAACCGCTCTCAGGAGCTCCCTGCGCTCGCCACAATGCTCTGTGTGCGAAGAAGCCGCTTCTTCGCCTCCGGGAGAATCGGCGAGCGGCAGCTTCCCAAAGGCGAAGATGCAAGCTGCAGCACGCAGGCACAGTGTGGGCAGCCTTCAGACTTAGAGAAAACAGTACTTTACCACTCTCCTGCCTTTTCCATGGTTATTCTATTGGAAAAGAACGAGTTTTGGACAACTAACTTTCATTCTTGCCAAACGCTTTGCAGACCCCCTTGCAAGCTTTAGAACAAGATTTTGGATGTTTTCTTTCCTGGCAGAGTTTCTCCTTGCAAGATATGGTGGAAAAGCTTTTTGCTGAGTGTAGAGCGGCAAGACACGCAGAAGACGCAGATACGCAGCTCTCCGAAGCTAAGTGCCGGTCCCGGGCTTCTTTCGGCACAAACCGCTCTCAGGAGCTCCCTGCGCTCGCCACAATGCTCTGTGTGCGAAGAAGCCGCTTCTTCGCCTCCGGGAGAATCGGCGAGCGGCAGCTTCCCAAAGGCGAAGATGCAAGCTGCACCACACAGGCACAGTGTGGGCAGCCTTCAGACTTAGAGAAAACAGTACTTTACCACTCTCCTGCCTTTTCCATGGTTATTCTATTGGAAAAGAATGAGTTTTGGACAACTACCTTTCATTCTTGCCAAACGCTTTGCAGACCCCCGTGCAAGCTTTAGAAGAAGATTTTGGATGTTTTCTTTCCTGGCAGAGTTTCTCCTTGCAAGATATGGTGGAAAAGCTTTTTGCTGAGTGTAGAGCGGCAAGACACGCAGAAGACGCAGATACGCAGCTCTCCGAAGCTAAGTGCCGGTCCCGGGCTTCTTTCGGCACAAACCGCTCTCAGGAGCTCCCTGCGCTCGCCACAATGCTCTGTGTGCGAAGAAGCCGCTTCTTCGCCTCCGGGAGAATCGGCGAGCGGCAGCTTCCCAAAGGCGAAGATGCAAGCTGCAGCACACAGGCACAGTGTGGGCAGCCTTCAGACTTCGAGAAAACAGTACTTTACCACTCTCCTGCCTTTTCCATGGTTATTCTATTGGAAAAGAACGAGTTTTGGACAACTACCTTTCATTCTTGCCAAACTCTTTGCAGACCCCCGTGCAAGCTTTAGAACAAGATTTTGGATGTTTTCTTTCCTGGCAGAGTTTCTCCTTGCAAGATATGGTGGAAAAGCTTTTTGCTGAGTGTAGAGCGGCAAGACACGCAGAAGACGCAGATACGCAGCTCTCCGAAGCTAAGTGCCGGTCCCGGGCTTCTTTCGGCACAAACCGCTCTCAGGAGCTCCCTGCGCTCGCCACAATGCTCTGTGTGCGAAGAAGCCGCTTCTTCGCCTCCGGGAGAATCGGCGAGCGGCAGCTTCCCAAAGGCGAAGATGCAAGCTGCAGCACACAGGCACAGTGTGGGCAGCCTTCAGACTTCGAGAAAACAGTACTTTACCACTCTCCTGCCTTTTCCATGGTTATTCTATTGGAAAAGAACGAGTTTTGGACAACTACCTTTCATTCTTGCCAAACTCTTTGCAGACCCCCGTGCAAGCTTTAGAACAAGATTTTGGATGTTTTCTTTCCTGGCAGAGTTTCTCCTTGCAAGATATGGTGGAAAAGCTTTTTGCTGAGTGTAGAGCGGCAAGACACGCAGAAGACGCAGATACGCAGCTCTCCGAAGCTAAGTGCCGGTCCCGGGCTTCTTTCGGCACAAACCGCTCTCAGGAGCTCCCTGCGCTCGCCACAATGCTCTGTGTGCGAAGAAGCAGCTTCTTCGCCTCCTGGAGAATCGGCGAGCGGCAGCTTCCCAAAGGCGAAGATGCAAGCTGCACCACACAGGCACAGTGTGGGCAGCCTTCAGACTTAGAGAAAACAGTACTTTACCACTCTCCTGCCTTTTCCATGGTTATTCTATTGGAAAAGAACGAGTTTTGGACAACTACCTTTCATTCTTGCCAAACTCTTTGCAGACCCCCGTGCAAGCTTTAGAACAAGATTTTGGATGTTTTCTTTCCTGGCAGAGTTTCTCCTTGCAAGATATGGTGGAAAAGCTTTTTGCTGAGTGTAGAGCGGCAAGACACGCAGAAGACGCAGATACGCAGCTCTCCGAAGCTAAGTGCCGGTCCCGGGCTTCTTTCGGCACAAACCGCTCTCAGGAGCTCCCTGCGCTCGCCACAATGCTCTGTGTGCGAAGAAGCCGCTTCTTCGCCTCCGGGAGAATCGGCGAGCGGCAGCTTCCCAAAGGCGAAGATGCAAGCTGCAGCACACAGGCACAGTGTGGGCAGCCTTCAGACTTAGAGAAAACAGTACTTTACCACTCTCCTGCCTTTTCCATGGTTATTCTATTGGAAAAGAACGAGTTTTGGACAACTACCTTTCATTCTTGCCAAACTCTTTGCAGACCCCCGTGCAAGCTTTAGAACAAGATTTTGGATGTTTTCTTTCCTGGCAGAGTTTCTCCTTGCAAGATATGGTGGAAAAGCTTTTTGCTGAGTGTAGAGCGGCAAGACACGCAGAAGACGCAGATACGCAGCTCTCCGAAGCTAAGTGCCGGTCCCGGGCTTCTTTCGGCACAAACCGCTCTCAGGAGCTCCCTGCGCTCGCCACAATGCTCTGTGTGCGAAGAAGCCGCTTCTTCGCCTCCGGGAGAATCGGCGAGCGGCAGCTTCCCAAAGGCGAAGATGCAAGCTGCAGCACGCAGGCACAGTGTGGGCAGCCTTCAGACTTAGAGAAAACAGTACTTTACCACTCTCCTGCCTTTTCCATGGTTATTCTATTGGAAAAGAACGAGTTTTGGACAACTACCTTTCATTCTTGCCAAACGCTTTGCAGACCCCCTTGCAAGCTTTAGAACAAGATTTTGGATGTTTTCTTTCCTGGCAGAGTTTCTCCTTGCAAGATATGGTGGAAAAGCTTTTTGCTGAGTGTAGAGCGGCAAGACACGCAGAAGACGCAGATACGCAGCTCTCCGAAGCTAAGTGCCGGTCCCGGGCTTCTTTCGGCACAAACCGCTCTCAGGAGCTCCCTGCGCTCGCCACAATGCTCTGTGTGCGAAGAAGCCGCTTCTTCGCCTGCGGGAGAATCGGCGAGCGGCAGCTTCCCAAAGGCGAAGATGCAAGCTGCAGCACACAGGCACAGTGTGGGCAGCCTTCAGACTTAGAGAAAACAGTACTTTACCACTCTCCTGCCTTTTCCATGGTTATTCTATTGGAAAAGAACGAGTTTTGGACAACTACCTTTCATTCGTGCCAAACTCTTTGCAGACCCCCGTGCAAGCTTTAGAACAAGATTTTGGATGTTTTCTTTCCTGGCAGAGTTTCTCCTTGCAAGATATGGTGGAAAAGCTTTTTGCTGAGTGTAGAGCGGCAAGACACGCAGAAGACGCAGATACGCAGCTCTCCGAAGCTAAGTGCCGGTCCCGGGCTTCTTTCGGCACAAACCGCTCTCAGGAGCTCCCTGCGCTCGCCACAATGCTCTGTGTGCGAAGAAGCCGCTTCTTCGCCTCCGGGAGAATCGGCGAGCGGCAGCTTCCCAAAGGCGAAGATGCAAGCTGCAGCACACAGGCACAGTGTGGGCAGCCTTCAGACTTCGAGAAAACAGTACTTTACCACTCTCCTGCCTTTTCCATGGTTATTCTATTGGAAAAGAACGAGTTTTGGACAACTACCTTTCATTCTTGCCAAACTCTTTGCAGACCCCCGTGCAAGCTTTAGAACAAGATTTTGGATGTTTTCTTTCCTGGCAGAGTTTCTCCTTGCAAGATATGGTGGAAAAGCTTTTTGCTGAGTGTAGAGCGGCAAGACACGCAGAAGACGCAGATACGCAGCTCTCCGAAGCTAAGTGCCGGTCCCGGGCTTCTTTCGGCACAAACCGCTCTCAGGAGCTCCCTGCGCTCGCCACAATGCTCTGTGTGCGAAGAAGCCGCTTCTTCGCCTCCGGGAGAATCGGCGAGCGGCAGCTTCCCAAAGGCGAAGATGCAAGCTGCAGCACGCAGGCACAGTGTGGGCAGCCTTCAGACTTAGAGAAAACAGTACTTTACCACTCTCCTGCCTTTTCCATGGTTATTCTATTGGAAAAGAACGAGTTTTGGACAACTACCTTTCATTCTTGCCAAACGCTTTGCAGACCCCCTTGCAAGCTTTAGAACAAGATTTTGGATGTTTTCTTTCCTGGCAGAGTTTCTCCTTGCAAGATATGGTGGAAAAGCTTTTTGCTGAGTGTAGAGCGGCAAGACACGCAGAAGACGCAGATACGCAGCTCTCCGAAGCTAAGTGCCGGTCCCGGGCTTCTTTCGGCACAAACCGCTCTCAGGAGCTCCCTGCGCTCGCCACAATGCTCTGTGTGCGAAGAAGCCGCTTCTTCGCCTGCGGGAGAATCGGCGAGCGGCAGCTTCCCAAAGGCGAAGATGCAAGCTGCAGCACACAGGCACAGTGTGGGCAGCCTTCAGACTTAGAGAAAACAGTACTTTACCACTCTCCTGCCTTTTCCATGGTTATTCTATTGGAAAAGAACGAGTTTTGGACAACTACCTTTCATTCGTGCCAAACTCTTTGCAGACCCCCGTGCAAGCTTTAGAACAAGATTTTGGATGTTTTCTTTCCTGGCAGAGTTTCTCCTTGCAAGATATGGTGGAAAAGCTTTTTGCTGAGTGTAGAGCGGCAAGACACGCAGAAGACGCAGATACGCAGCTCTCCGAAGCTAAGTGCCGGTCCCGGGCTTCTTTCGGCACAAACCGCTCTCAGGAGCTCCCTGCGCTCGCCACAATGCTCTGTGTGCGAAGAAGCCGCTTCTTCGCCTCCGGGAGAATCGGCGAGCGGCAGCTTCCCAAAGGCGAAGATGCAAGCTGCAGCACACAGGCACAGTGTGGGCAGCCTTCAGACTTCGAGAAAACAGTACTTTACCACTCTCCTGCCTTTTCCATGGTTATTCTATTGGAAAAGAACGAGTTTTGGACAACTACCTTTCATTCTTGCCAAACTCTTTGCAGACCCCCGTGCAAGCTTTAGAACAAGATTTTGGATGTTTTCTTTCCTGGCAGAGTTTCTCCTTGCAAGATATGGTGGAAAAGCTTTTTGCTGAGTGTAGAGCGGCAAGACACGCAGAAGACGCAGATACGCAGCTCTCCGAAGCTAAGTGCCGGTCCCGGGCTTCTTTCGGCACAAACCGCTCTCAGGAGCTCCCTGCGCTCGCCACAATGCTCTGTGTGCGAAGAAGCCGCTTCTTCGCCTCCGGGAGAATCGGCGAGCGGCAGCTTCCCAAAGGCGAAGATGCAAGCTGCAGCACACAGGCACAGTGTGGGCAGCCTTCAGACTTAGAGAAAACAGTACTTTACCACTCTCCTGCCTTTTCCATGGTTATTCTATTGGAAAAGAACGAGTTTTGGACAACTACCTTTCATTCTTGCCAAACTCTTTGCAGACCCCCGTGCAAGCTTTAGAACAAGATTTTGGATGTTTTCTTTCCTGGCAGAGTTTCTCCTTGCAAGATATGGTGGAAAAGCTTTTTGCTGAGTGTAGAGCGGCAAGACACGCAGAAGACGCAGATACGCAGCTCTCCGAAGCTAAGTGCCGGTCCCGGGCTTCTTTCGGCACAAACCGCTCTCAGGAGCTCCCTGCGCTCGCCACAATGCTCTGTGTGCGAAGAAGCCGCTTCTTCGCCTCCGGGAGAATCGGCGAGCGGCAGCTTCCCAAAGGCGAAGATGCAAGCTGCAGCACGCAGGCACAGTGTGGGCAGCCTTCAGACTTAGAGAAAACAGTACTTTACCACTCTCCTGCCTTTTCCATGGTTATTCTATTGGAAAAGAACGAGTTTTGGACAACTACCTTTCATTCTTGCCAAACTCTTTGCAGACCCCCGTGCAAGCTTTAGAACAAGATTTTGGATGTTTTCTTTCCTGGCAGAGTTTCTCCTTGCAAGATATGGTGGAAAAGCTTTTTGCTGAGTGTAGAGCGGCAAGACATGCAGAAGACGCAGATACGCAGCTCTCCGAAGCTAAGTGCCGGTCCCGGGCTTCTTTCGGCACAAACCGCTCTCAGGAGCTCCCTGCGCTCGCCACAATGCTCTGTGTGCGAAGAAGCCGCTTCTTCGCCTCCGGGAGAATCGGCGAGCGGCAGCTTCCCAAAGGCGAAGATGCAAGCTGCAGCACACAGGCACAGTGTGGGCAGCCTTCAAACTTAGAGAAAACAGTACTTTACCACTCTCCTGCCTTTTCCATGGTTATTCTATTGGAAAAGAACGAGTTTTGGACAACTACCTTTCATTCTTGCCAAACTCTTTGCAGACCCCCGTGCAAGCTTTAGAAGAAGATTTTGGATGTTTTCTTTCCTGGCAGAGTTTCTCCTTGCAAGATATGGTGGAAAAGCTTTTTGCTGAGTGTAGAGCGGCAAGACACGCAGAAGACGCAGATACGCAGCTCTCCGAAGCTAAGTGCCGGTCCCGGGCTTCTTTCGGCACAAACCGCTCTCAGGAGCTCCCTGCGCTCGCCACAATGCTCTGTGTGCGAAGAAGCCGCTTCTTCGCCTCCGGGAGAATCGGCGAGCGGCAGCTTCCCAAAGGCGAAGATGCAAGCTGCAGCACACAGGCACAGTGTGGGCAGCCTTCAGACTTCGAGAAAACAGTACTTTACCACTCTCCTGCCTTTTCCATGGTTATTCTATTGGAAAAGAACGAGTTTTGGACAACTACCTTTCATTCTTGCCAAACTCTTTGCAGACCCCCGTGCAAGCTTTAGAACAAGATTTTGGATGTTTTCTTTCCTGGCAGAGTTTCTCCTTGCAAGATATGGTGGAAAAGCTTTTTGCTGAGTGTAGAGCGGCAAGACACGCAGAAGACGCAGATACGCAGCTCTCCGAAGCTAAGTGCCGGTCCCGGGCTTCTTTCGGCACAAACCGCTCTCAGGAGCTCCCTGCGCTCGCCACAATGCTCTGTGTGCGAAGAAGCCGCTTCTTCGCCTCCGGGAGAATCGGCGAGCGGCAGCTTCCCAAAGGCGAAGATGCAAGCTGCAGCACACAGGCACAGTGTGGGCAGCCTTCAGACTTCGAGAAAACAGTACTTTACCACTCTCCTGCCTTTTCCATGGTTATTCTATTGGAAAAGAACGAGTTTTGGACAACTACCTTTCATTCTTGCCAAACTCTTTGCAGACCCCCGTGCAAGCTTTAGAACAAGATTTTGGATGTTTTCTTTCCTGGCAGAGTTTCTCCTTGCAAGATATGGTGGAAAAGCTTTTTGCTGAGTGTAGAGCGGCAAGACACGCAGAAGACGCAGATACGCAGCTCTCCGAAGCTAAGTGCCGGTCCCGGGCTTCTTTCGGCACAAACCGCTCTCAGGAGCTCCCTGCGCTCGCCACAATGCTCTGTGTGCGAAGAAGCCGCTTCTTCGCCTCCGGGAGAATCGGCGAGCGGCAGCTTCCCAAAGGCGAAGATGCAAGCTGCAGCACACAGGCACAGTGTGGGCAGCCTTCAGACTTCGAGAAAACAGTACTTTACCACTCTCCTGCCTTTTCCATGGTTATTCTATTGGAAAAGAACGAGTTTTGGACAACTACCTTTCATTCTTGCCAAACTCTTTGCAGACCCCCGTGCAAGCTTTAGAACAAGATTTTGGATGTTTTCTTTCCTGGCAGAGTTTCTCCTTGCAAGATATGGTGGAAAAGCTTTTTGCTGAGTGTAGAGCGGCAAGACACGCAGAAGACGCAGATACGCAGCTCTCCGAAGCTAAGTGCCGGTCCCGGGCTTCTTTCGGCACAAACCGCTCTCAGGAGCTCCCTGCGCTCGCCACAATGCTCTGTGTGCGAAGAAGCCGCTTCTTCGCCTCCGGGAGAATCGGCGAGCGGCAGCTTCCCAAAGGCGAAGATGCAAGCTGCAGCACACAGGCACAGTGTGGGCAGCCTTCAGACTTAGAGAAAACAGTACTTTACCACTCTCCTGCCTTTTCCATGGTTATTCTATTGGAAAAGAACGAGTTTTGGACAACTACCTTTCATTCTTGCCAAACTCTTTGCAGACCCCCGTGCAAGCTTTAGAACAAGATTTTGGATGTTTTCTTTCCTGGCAGAGTTTCTCCTTGCAAGATATGGTGGAAAAGCTTTTTGCTGAGTGTAGAGCGGCAAGACACGCAGAAGACGCAGATACGCAGCTCTCCGAAGCTAAGTGCCGGTCCCGGGCTTCTTTCGGCACAAACCGCTCTCAGGAGCTCCCTGCGCTCGCCACAATGCTCTGTGTGCGAAGAAGCCGCTTCTTCGCCTCCGGGAGAATCGGCGAGCGGCAGCTTCCCAAAGGCGAAGATGCAAGCTGCAGCACGCAGGCACAGTGTGGGCAGCCTTCAGACTTAGAGAAAACAGTACTTTACCACTCTCCTGCCTTTTCCATGGTTATTCTATTGGAAAAGAACGAGTTTTGGACAACTACCTTTCATTCTTGCCAAACTCTTTGCAGACCCCCGTGCAAGCTTTAGAACAAGATTTTGGATGTTTTCTTTCCTGGCAGAGTTTCTCCTTGCAAGATATGGTGGAAAAGCTTTTTGCTGAGTGTAGAGCGGCAAGACATGCAGAAGACGCAGATACGCAGCTCTCCGAAGCTAAGTGCCGGTCCCGGGCTTCTTTCGGCACAAACCGCTCTCAGGAGCTCCCTGCGCTCGCCACAATGCTCTGTGTGCGAAGAAGCCGCTTCTTCGCCTCCGGGAGAATCGGCGAGCGGCAGCTTCCCAAAGGCGAAGATGCAAGCTGCAGCACACAGGCACAGTGTGGGCAGCCTTCAAACTTAGAGAAAACAGTACTTTACCACTCTCCTGCCTTTTCCATGGTTATTCTATTGGAAAAGAACGAGTTTTGGACAACTACCTTTCATTCTTGCCAAACTCTTTGCAGACCCCCGTGCAAGCTTTAGAAGAAGATTTTGGATGTTTTCTTTCCTGGCAGAGTTTCTCCTTGCAAGATATGGTGGAAAAGCTTTTTGCTGAGTGTAGAGCGGCAAGACACGCAGAAGACGCAGATACGCAGCTCTCCGAAGCTAAGTGCCGGTCCCGGGCTTCTTTCGGCACAAACCGCTCTCAGGAGCTCCCTGCGCTCGCCACAATGCTCTGTGTGCGAAGAAGCCGCTTCTTCGCCTCCGGGAGAATCGGCGAGCGGCAGCTTCCCAAAGGCGAAGATGCAAGCTGCAGCACACAGGCACAGTGTGGGCAGCCTTCAGACTTCGAGAAAACAGTACTTTACCACTCTCCTGCCTTTTCCATGGTTATTCTATTGGAAAAGAACGAGTTTTGGACAACTACCTTTCATTCTTGCCAAACTCTTTGCAGACCCCCGTGCAAGCTTTAGAACAAGATTTTGGATGTTTTCTTTCCTGGCAGAGTTTCTCCTTGCAAGATATGGTGGAAAAGCTTTTTGCTGAGTGTAGAGCGGCAAGACACGCAGAAGACGCAGATACGCAGCTCTCCGAAGCTAAGTGCCGGTCCCGGGCTTCTTTCGGCACAAACCGCTCTCAGGAGCTCCCTGCGCTCGCCACAATGCTCTGTGTGCGAAGAAGCCGCTTCTTCGCCTCCGGGAGAATCGGCGAGCGGCAGCTTCCCAAAGGCGAAGATGCAAGCTGCAGCACACAGGCACAGTGTGGGCAGCCTTCAGACTTCGAGAAAACAGTACTTTACCACTCTCCTGCCTTTTCCATGGTTATTCTATTGGAAAAGAACGAGTTTTGGACAACTACCTTTCATTCTTGCCAAACTCTTTGCAGACCCCCGTGCAAGCTTTAGAAGAAGATTTTGGATGTTTTCTTTCCTGGCAGAGTTTCTCCTTGCAAGATATGGTGGAAAAGCTTTTTGCTGAGTGTAGAGCGGCAAGACACGCAGAAGACGCAGATACGCAGCTCTCCGAAGCTAAGTGCCGGTCCCGGGCTTCTTTCGGCACAAACCGCTCTCAGGAGCTCCCTGCGCTCGCCACAATGCTCTGTGTGCGAAGAAGCCGCTTCTTCGCCTCCGGGAGAATCGGCGAGCGGCAGCTTCCCAAAGGCGAAGATGCAAGCTGCAGCACACAGGCACAGTGTGGGCAGCCTTCAAACTTAGAGAAAACAGTACTTTACCACTCTCCTGCCTTTTCCATGGTTATTCTATTGGAAAAGAACGAGTTTTGGACAACTACCTTTCATTCTTGCCAAACTCTTTGCAGACCCCCGTGCAAGCTTTAGAACAAGATTTTGGATGTTTTCTTTCCTGGCAGAGTTTCTCCTTGCAAGATATGGTGGAAAAGCTTTTTGCTGAGTGTAGAGCGGCAAGACACGCAGAAGACGCAGATACGCAGCTCTCCGAAGCTAAGTGCCGGTCCCGGGCTTCTTTCGGCACAAACCGCTCTCAGGAGCTCCCTGCGCTCGCCACAATGCTCTGTGTGCGAAGAAGCCGCTTCTTCGCCTCCGGGAGAATCGGCGAGCGGCAGCTTCCCAAAGGCGAAGATGCAAGCTGCAGCACACAGGCACAGTGTGGGCAGCCTTCAGACTTCGAGAAAACAGTACTTTACCACTCTCCTGCCTTTTCCATGGTTATTCTATTGGAAAAGAACGAGTTTTGGACAACTACCTTTCATTCTTGCCAAACTCTTTGCAGACCCCCGTGCAAGCTTTAGAACAAGATTTTGGATGTTTTCTTTCCTGGCAGAGTTTCTCCTTGCAAGATATGGTGGAAAAGCTTTTTGCTGAGTGTAGAGCGGCAAGACACGCAGAAGACGCAGATACGCAGCTCTCCGAAGCTAAGTGCCGGTCCCGGGCTTCTTTCGGCACAAACCGCTCTCAGGAGCTCCCTGCGCTCGCCACAATGCTCTGTGTGCGAAGAAGCCGCTTCTTCGCCTCCGGGAGAATCGGCGAGCGGCAGCTTCCCAAAGGCGAAGATGCAAGCTGCAGCACACAGGCACAGTGTGGGCAGCCTTCAGACTTCGAGAAAACAGTACTTTACCACTCTCCTGCCTTTTCCATGGTTATTCTATTGGAAAAGAACGAGTTTTGGACAACTACCTTTCATTCTTGCCAAACTCTTTGCAGACCCCCGTGCAAGCTTTAGAACAAGATTTTGGATGTTTTCTTTCCTGGCAGAGTTTCTCCTTGCAAGATATGGTGGAAAAGCTTTTTGCTGAGTGTAGAGCGGCAAGACACGCAGAAGACGCAGATACGCAGCTCTCCGAAGCTAAGTGCCGGTCCCGGGCTTCTTTCGGCACAAACCGCTCTCAGGAGCTCCCTGCGCTCGCCACAATGCTCTGTGTGCGAAGAAGCCGCTTCTTCGCCTCCTGGAGAATCGGCGAGCGGCAGCTTCCCAAAGGCGAAGATGCAAGCTGCAGCACACAGGCACAATGTGGGCAGCCTTCAAACTTAGAGAAAACAGTACTTTACCACTCTCCTGCCTTTTCCATGGTTATTCTATTGGAAAAGAACGAGTTTTGGACAACTACCTTTCATTCTTGCCAAACTCTTTGCAGACCCCCGTGCAAGCTTTAGAACAAGATTTTGGATGTTTTCTTTCCTGGCAGAGTTTCTCCTTGCAAGATATGGTGGAAAAGCTTTTTGCTGAGTGTAGAGCGGCAAGACACGCAGAAGACGCAGATACGCAGCTCTCCGAAGCTAAGTGCCGGTCCCGGGCTTCTTTCGGCACAAACCGCTCTCAGGAGCTCCCTGCGCTCGCCACAATGCTCTGTGTGCGAAGAAGCCGCTTCTTCGCCTCCGGGAGAATCGGCGAGCGGCAGCTTCCCAAAGGCGAAGATGCAAGCTGCAGCACACAGGCACAGTGTGGGCAGCCTTCAGACTTAGAGAAAACAGTACTTTACCACTCTCCTGCCTTTTCCATGGTTATTCTATTGGAAAAGAACGAGTTTTGGACAACTACCTTTCATTCTTGCCAAACTCTTTGCAGACCCCCGTGCAAGCTTTAGAACAAGATTTTGGATGTTTTCTTTCCTGGCAGAGTTTCTCCTTGCAAGATATGGTGGAAAAGCTTTTTGCTGAGTGTAGAGCGGCAAGACACGCAGAAGACGCAGATACGCAGCTCTCCGAAGCTAAGTGCCGGTCCCGGGCTTCTTTCGGCACAAACCGCTCTCAGGAGCTCCCTGCGCTCGCCACAATGCTCTGTGTGCGAAGAAGCCGCTTCTTCGCCTCCGGGAGAATCGGCGAGCGGCAGCTTCCCAAAGGCGAAGATGCAAGCTGCACCACACAGGCACAGTGTGGGCAGCCTTCAGACTTAGAGAAAACAGTACTTTACCACTCTCCTGCCTTTTCCATGGTTATTCTATTGGAAAAGAACGAGTTTTGGACAACTACCTTTCATTCTTGCCAAACTCTTTGCAGACCCCCGTGCAAGCTTTAGAACAAGATTTTGGATGTTTTCTTTCCTGGCAGAGTTTCTCCTTGCAAGATATGGTGGAAAAGCTTTTTGCTGAGTGTAGAGCGGCAAGACACGCAGAAGACGCAGATACGCAGCTCTCCGAAGCTAAGTGCCGGTCCCGGGCTTCTTTCGGCACAAACCGCTCTCAGGAGCTCCCTGCGCTCGCCACAATGCTCTGTGTGCGAAGAAGCCGCTTCTTCACCTCCTGGAGAATCGGCGAGCGGCAGCTTCCCAAAGGCGAAGATGCAAGCTGCAGCACACAGGCACAGTGTGGGCAGCCTTCAGACTTAGAGAAAACAGTACTTTACCACTCTCCTGCCTTTTCCATGGTTATTCTATTGGAAAAGAACGAGTTTTGGACAACTACCTTTCATTCTTGCCAAACTCTTTGCAGACCCCCGTGCAAGCTTTAGAACAAGATTTTGGATGTTTTCTTTCCTGGCAGAGTTTCTCCTTGCAAGATATGGTGGAAAAGCTTTTTGCTGAGTGTAGAGCGGCAAGACACGCAGAAGACGCAGATACGCAGCTCTCCGAAGCTAAGTGCCGGTCCCGGGCTTCTTTCGGCACAAACCGCTCTCAGGAGCTCCCTGCGCTCGCCACAATGCTCTGTGTGCGAAGAAGCCGCTTCTTCGCCTCCGGGAGAATCGGCGAGCGGCAGCTTCCCAAAGGCGAAGATGCAAGCTGCACCACACAGGCACAGTGTGGGCAGCCTTCAGACTTAGAGAAAACAGTACTTTACCACTCTCCTGCCTTTTCCATGGTTATTCTATTGGAAAAGAACGAGTTTTGGACAACTACCTTTCATTCTTGCCAAACTCTTTGCAGACCTCCGTGCAAGCTTTAGAACAAGATTTTGGATGTTTTCTTTCCTGGCAGAGTTTCTCCTTGCAAGATATGGTGGAAAAGCTTTTTGCTGAGTGTAGAGCGGCAAGACACGCAGAAGACGCAGATACGCAGCTCTCCGAAGCTAAGTGCCGGTCCCGGGCTTCTTTCGGCACAAACCGCTCTCAGGAGCTCCCTGCGCTCGCCACAATGCTCTGTGTGCGAAGAAGCCGCTTCTTCGCCTCCGGGAGAATCGGCGAGCGGCAGCTTCCCAAAGGCGAAGATGCAAGCTGCAGCACACAGGCACAGTGTGGGCAGCCTTCAGACTTCGAGAAAACAGTACTTTACCACTCTCCTGCCTTTTCCATGGTTATTCTATTGGAAAAGAACGAGTTTTGGACAACTACCTTTCATTCTTGCCAAACGCTTTGCAGACCCCCGTGCAAGCTTTAGAACAAGATTTTGGATGTTTTCTTTCCTGGCAGAGTTTCTCCTTGCAAGATATGGTGGAAAAGCTTTTTGCTGAGTGTAGAGCGGCAAGACACGCAGAAGACGCAGATACGCAGCTCTCCGAAGCTAAGTGCCGGTCCCGGGCTTCTTTCGGCACAAACCGCTCTCAGGAGCTCCCTGCGCTCGCCACAATGCTCTGTGTGCGAAGAAGCCGCTTCTTCGCCTCCGGGAGAATCGGCGAGCGGCAGCTTCCCAAAGGCGAAGATGCACGCTGCAGCACGCAGGCACAGTGTGGGCAGCCTTCAGACTTAGAGAAAACAGTACTTTACCACTCTCCTGCCTTTTCCATGGTTATTCTATTGGAAAAGAACGAGTTTTGGACAACTACCTTTCATTCTTGCCAAACTCTTTGCAGACCCCCGTGCAAGCTTTAGAACAAGATTTTGGATGTTTTCTTTCCTGGCAGAGTTTCTCCTTGCAAGATATGGTGGAAAAGCTTTTTGCTGAGTGTAGAGCGGCAAGACACGCAGAAGACGCAGATACGCAGCTCTCCGAAGCTAAGTGCCGGTCCCGGGCTTCTTTCGGCACAAACCGCTCTCAGGAGCTCCCTGCGCTCGCCACAATGCTCTGTGTGCGAAGAAGCCGCTTCTTCGCCTCCGGGAGAATCGGCGAGCGGCAGCTTCCCAAAGGCGAAGATGCAAGCTGCAGCACACAGGCACAGTGTGGGCAGCCTTCAGACTTCGAGAAAACAGTACTTTACCACTCTCCTGCCTTTTCCATGGTTATTCTATTGGAAAAGAACGAGTTTTGGACAACTACCTTTCATTCTTGCCAAACTCTTTGCAGACCCCCGTGCAAGCTTTAGAACAAGATTTTGGATGTTTTCTTTCCTGGCAGAGTTTCTCCTTGCAAGATATGGTGGAAAAGCTTTTTGCTGAGTGTAGAGCGGCAAGACACGCAGAAGACGCAGATACGCAGCTCTCCGAAGCTAAGTGCCGGTCCCGGGCTTCTTTCGGCACAAACCGCTCTCAGGAGCTCCCTGCGCTCGCCACAATGCTCTGTGTGCGAAGAAGCCGCTTCTTCGCCTCCGGGAGAATCGGCGAGCGGCAGCTTCCCAAAGGCGAAGATGCAAGCTGCAGCACACAGGCACAGTGTGGGCAGCCTTCAGACTTCGAGAAAACAGTACTTTACCACTCTCCTGCCTTTTCCATGGTTATTCTATTGGAAAAGAACGAGTTTTGGACAACTACCTTTCATTCTTGCCAAACTCTTTGCAGACCCCCGTGCAAGCTTTAGAACAAGATTTTGGATGTTTTCTTTCCTGGCAGAGTTTCTCCTTGCAAGATATGGTGGAAAAGCTTTTTGCTGAGTGTAGAGCGGCAAGACACGCAGAAGACGCAGATACGCAGCTCTCCGAAGCTAAGTGCCGGTCCCGGGCTTCTTTCGGCACAAACCGCTCTCAGGAGCTCCCTGCGCTCGCCACAATGCTCTGTGTGCGAAGAAGCCGCTTCTTCGCCTCCTGGAGAATCGGCGAGCGGCAGCTTCCCAAAGGCGAAGATGCAAGCTGCAGCACACAGGCACAATGTGGGCAGCCTTCAAACTTAGAGAAAACAGTACTTTACCACTCTCCTGCCTTTTCCATGGTTATTCTATTGGAAAAGAACGAGTTTTGGACAACTACCTTTCATTCTTGCCAAACTCTTTGCAGACCCCCGTGCAAGCTTTAGAACAAGATTTTGGATGTTTTCTTTCCTGGCAGAGTTTCTCCTTGCAAGATATGGTGGAAAAGCTTTTTGCTGAGTGTAGAGCGGCAAGACACGCAGAAGACGCAGATACGCAGCTCTCCGAAGCTAAGTGCCGGTCCCGGGCTTCTTTCGGCACAAACCGCTCTCAGGAGCTCCCTGCGCTCGCCACAATGCTCTGTGTGCGAAGAAGCCGCTTCTTCGCCTCCGGGAGAATCGGCGAGCGGCAGCTTCCCAAAGGCGAAGATGCAAGCTGCAGCACACAGGCACAGTGTGGGCAGCCTTCAGACTTAGAGAAAACAGTACTTTACCACTCTCCTGCCTTTTCCATGGTTATTCTATTGGAAAAGAACGAGTTTTGGACAACTACCTTTCATTCTTGCCAAACTCTTTGCAGACCCCCGTGCAAGCTTTAGAACAAGATTTTGGATGTTTTCTTTCCTGGCAGAGTTTCTCCTTGCAAGATATGGTGGAAAAGCTTTTTGCTGAGTGTAGAGCGGCAAGACACGCAGAAGACGCAGATACGCAGCTCTCCGAAGCTAAGTGCCGGTCCCGGGCTTCTTTCGGCACAAACCGCTCTCAGGAGCTCCCTGCGCTCGCCACAATGCTCTGTGTGCGAAGAAGCCGCTTCTTCGCCTCCGGGAGAATCGGCGAGCGGCAGCTTCCCAAAGGCGAAGATGCAAGCTGCACCACACAGGCACAGTGTGGGCAGCCTTCAGACTTAGAGAAAACAGTACTTTACCACTCTCCTGCCTTTTCCATGGTTATTCTATTGGAAAAGAACGAGTTTTGGACAACTACCTTTCATTCTTGCCAAACTCTTTGCAGACCCCCGTGCAAGCTTTAGAACAAGATTTTGGATGTTTTCTTTCCTGGCAGAGTTTCTCCTTGCAAGATATGGTGGAAAAGCTTTTTGCTGAGTGTAGAGCGGCAAGACACGCAGAAGACGCAGATACGCAGCTCTCCGAAGCTAAGTGCCGGTCCCGGGCTTCTTTCGGCACAAACCGCTCTCAGGAGCTCCCTGCGCTCGCCACAATGCTCTGTGTGCGAAGAAGCCGCTTCTTCACCTCCTGGAGAATCGGCGAGCGGCAGCTTCCCAAAGGCGAAGATGCAAGCTGCAGCACACAGGCACAGTGTGGGCAGCCTTCAGACTTAGAGAAAACAGTACTTTACCACTCTCCTGCCTTTTCCATGGTTATTCTATTGGAAAAGAACGAGTTTTGGACAACTACCTTTCATTCTTGCCAAACTCTTTGCAGACCCCCGTGCAAGCTTTAGAACAAGATTTTGGATGTTTTCTTTCCTGGCAGAGTTTCTCCTTGCAAGATATGGTGGAAAAGCTTTTTGCTGAGTGTAGAGCGGCAAGACACGCAGAAGACGCAGATACGCAGCTCTCCGAAGCTAAGTGCCGGTCCCGGGCTTCTTTCGGCACAAACCGCTCTCAGGAGCTCCCTGCGCTCGCCACAATGCTCTGTGTGCGAAGAAGCCGCTTCTTCGCCTCCGGGAGAATCGGCGAGCGGCAGCTTCCCAAAGGCGAAGATGCAAGCTGCACCACACAGGCACAGTGTGGGCAGCCTTCAGACTTAGAGAAAACAGTACTTTACCACTCTCCTGCCTTTTCCATGGTTATTCTATTGGAAAAGAACGAGTTTTGGACAACTACCTTTCATTCTTGCCAAACTCTTTGCAGACCTCCGTGCAAGCTTTAGAACAAGATTTTGGATGTTTTCTTTCCTGGCAGAGTTTCTCCTTGCAAGATATGGTGGAAAAGCTTTTTGCTGAGTGTAGAGCGGCAAGACACGCAGAAGACGCAGATACGCAGCTCTCCGAAGCTAAGTGCCGGTCCCGGGCTTCTTTCGGCACAAACCGCTCTCAGGAGCTCCCTGCGCTCGCCACAATGCTCTGTGTGCGAAGAAGCCGCTTCTTCGCCTCCGGGAGAATCGGCGAGCGGCAGCTTCCCAAAGG
Organism: Molothrus aeneus; assembly: GCF_037042795.1. Taxonomy (NCBI): domain Eukaryota; kingdom Metazoa; phylum Chordata; class Aves; order Passeriformes; family Icteridae; genus Molothrus; species Molothrus aeneus. The sequence continues at coordinate 119,013 of NW_027098925.1, read as the reverse complement.
CGAAGATGCAAGCTGCAGCACACAGGCACAGTGTGGGCAGCCTTCAGACTTCGAGAAAACAGTACTTTACCACTCTCCTGCCTTTTCCATGGTTATTCTATTGGAAAAGAACGAGTTTTGGACAACTACCTTTCATTCTTGCCAAACGCTTTGCAGACCCCCGTGCAAGCTTTAGAACAAGATTTTGGATGTTTTCTTTCCTGGCAGAGTTTCTCCTTGCAAGATATGGTGGAAAAGCTTTTTGCTGAGTGTAGAGCGGCAAGACACGCAGAAGACGCAGATACGCAGCTCTCCGAAGCTAAGTGCCGGTCCCGGGCTTCTTTCGGCACAAACCGCTCTCAGGAGCTCCCTGCGCTCGCCACAATGCTCTGTGTGCGAAGAAGCCGCTTCTTCGCCTCCGGGAGAATCGGCGAGCGGCAGCTTCCCAAAGGCGAAGATGCACGCTGCAGCACGCAGGCACAGTGTGGGCAGCCTTCAGACTTCGAGAAAACAGTACTTTACCACTCTCCTGCCTTTTCCATGGTTATTCTATTGGAAAAGAACGAGTTTTGGACAACTACCTTTCATTCTTGCCAAACTCTTTGCAGACCCCCGTGCAAGCTTTAGAACAAGATTTTGGATGTTTTCTTTCCTGGCAGAGTTTCTCCTTGCAAGATATGGTGGAAAAGCTTTTTGCTGAGTGTAGAGCGGCAAGACACGCAGAAGACGCAGATACGCAGCTCTCCGAAGCTAAGTGCCGGTCCCGGGCTTCTTTCGGCACAAACCGCTCTCAGGAGCTCCCTGCGCTCGCCACAATGCTCTGTGTGCGAAGAAGCCGCTTCTTCGCCTGCGGGAGAATCGGCGAGCGGCAGCTTCCCAAAGGCGAAGATGCAAGCTGCAGCACGCAGGCACAGTGTGGGCAGCCTTCAGACTTAGAGAAAACAGTACTTTACCACTCTCCTGCCTTTTCCATGGTTATTCTATTGGAAAAGAACGAGTTTTGGACAACTACCTTTCATTCTTGCCAAACTCTTTGCAGACCTCCGTGCAAGCTTTAGAACAAGATTTTGGATGTTTTCTTTCCTGGCAGAGTTTCTCTTTGCAAGATATGGTGGAAAAGCTTTTTGCTGAGTGTTGAGCGGCAAGACACGCAGAAGACGCAGATACGCAGCTCTCCGAAGCTAAGTGCCGGTCCCGGGCTTCTTTCGGCACAAACCGCTCTCAGGAGCTCCCTGCGCTCGCCACAATGCTCTGTGTGCGAAGAAGCCGCTTCTTCGCCTCCGGGGGACTCGGCTAGTAGCAGCTTCCGAAACGCGACAAACAAATATTAACAACACGGCATTGTGTCCTGGGCGTCTTTCGGCACAAGCGCCCCACCGGAACTTACCGCCAGCGGCACAATGCATTGTGTGTGAAGAACTCCCTTCGCCTCCAGGGAACTGAAATAAGAAGCCTAAGCTTAAAACGCCTTTGCCTCAATTGTGTACTGGTTTGGGCGCTCCTCTCTATTAATTGCGCCACTCCTGACAGCAGGTGTCGCTGTTGGTCAAGCTTTGAGTTTGCTTAATAAGTTGCGATGCTGGGTGGTCAAACGACTCAAGGTAAGATCAGCGATTTTAAATCAGGTTCTCACTGGTGTAGATACCATTAGTCATTGCACACTGCAAAATAATGCTGCTCTAGCGTTCTTGTTAGCACATGGGCAAGAGTGTGAGGATTTGGAAGGAATGTGTTTTTTGAACCTTTCTAACCATTCTGCAGTCATTCACTGGAAACTCAAACAAGGACAAGATAACATGAAGAAATTGATTGGGAATGAGAGGGTTACGCCTGAATGGTTTGAGAGATGGGAAACAACTCGATGGTTGAAAGATCTTGTAAAGGGAACTTTGTTGTTACTAGTAGTCATTATTATATTGCTTCTTGTTATTCCATGCATCATGAAAGTGGTGAGCATCTTGGAAGAAAATAGGGTGGGAAAGGGTTTAGCTGGTGCAAGACGAAGAAGGGGGAAATTGTAGCAATGTATCTGAACCTCTTAGACTAAAGGGTGCACCAGCCATCCAGCTGGAATATGTTCTTATCAGAATTTTCTCAGAGCCCTCTGGAATTCATCAAGGTTACTAAGACATAAGCCGTGCTAAAATAAGAAAGAGAAGCTGAGAAACCAAATTCCAAGACTACAAGAACTCGATAACGGGGGGCAGCAAAGCGCCTGGACTGTAACCAAACGTATCTTCTGAGAGGTGCGCACAGAATGCGTGGACATAACAAAGGCACCAAGATAAAAATGCGGGCCTAGCGTGTGCAGAGATTTAGAATGTGTAAGTGCATCATGTCAACAATCAACGGCTTCTGCTTAATCCTCTTGCTCCGTTGTCCTGGAGTCCTGAATTTCCCACAAGGAAAGCCCTACTAAAAGGGCTCTGATTTTAATGATAGTTGCTGTCTAGACGATGAATAATGGGAAGAGTTCTTTCAAATCCTTCCCTCGCTGACATCTGTAAGTTTCATCTTTTCCTGATTGTACTGGTGGCTATACATTAGTTATGACTAGAAAGGAATGAGTTTTAGGGATATGTTGCAAGGAAATTGGTAGCTCTGCTTCCATTTCCATTGTCTAAGAAGAATTCTGATTAGTTTTGGACTTTTCATAGACCTCTGACTAGATTGCATTTGTCTTTGATTGAGCCCGTAAATTTTAGGCTACTAGGCTTGACCAATGGATAGAAAAGGGAAAGTCACACAGCTTAGGTGGTTCCCTTGTCAACAACTTCTCAATAGTAGGGCGATTTCTGTCCTCAAGTTTGTTACTTCAGCTAGCAGATTATGCTCACTCCAAAAGAAGGTGAGAAGTTTGCTACCCTAAATGGTCCGATAATTCTTCCTGCTTCTTTGTGACTCTTTTGTATGACTGGATTCTGTATTATTGGAGTTTGTTATAAAAAGTTGGATTAAATTGCGTGCGTCCGCTCTTGGGGGAAACAGTATTTAGCCAATAACATCTAGGCTTTTATCGACCTGAGATTGTCTGAACGGACGGGACGCTTTAAACACAGTAATTCCTGCTAGTTCCAATTCCATTTTTAGACTCGACAAACCGAATGGTAAACCTGCACCAGTAGGGAGGGACATTGGACTTTCTCCTTTTTAGAGAGAAACTAATGAAAAAGTTTCAGCAGAATCATAGCAGGCTGTAAAATAAGAAAAGCATCATGAAAAGAGGCCAATCCTATCCTCTTAGTATTGCTAGTTGTGATTGGACATGAATGAAACATGTCAACTCTGTGTTCCTGGGTATCACATCAGTAACAGCTACTTCAGCTGCTGTAGTTGTCTCCTAAAGCTAAGAACAGAATCCAAAGAATTGTGATTCCATGGTCACAATTCACCCTGTGATGGTGACAGGTGAAAAAGGAGTGGAAGGTGCGCGGGTAAATTAACTTGAATGGCCTATCTAAATCAGCAGCCACTGATTTCCTGAAAACTTCAACAGGTCAGTTGACCTGTTGGGATTCTTTTAATCCATGGTCATGTTTTTCTTGGGATTCTTGTAACCTTTCCCCATTCGTTCAGCCTTTGCCCTCAAGCCTTTGCTGACATTTCAAGTATCTCGACAAGCTGGAAATGTGTTGTCTTTCTTTATCATGTCATAATTCCCTTCAAAGGGTTGTTTGCCTCAAGTCTTATTTGCTGGTTTTCTGCTAGTTCATTGTCAGAGGGCAGCAGGTGCTTTGTAAGAGCAAGTACACAATCCTATAGCTTGCTTTTCTTTTGATTTGGCCTGTCTAGAAAACTGAAGGACTGAACATTTCCGACAGGATTTTCTCTCCCCATTATGTTTCACCGGAAGGGCAGATGCAAATCATCTACTTAAACTCTCGGCACGGAAAAAAGTAGTGGTTTGCTGCTGCATATAGGTAGAAGCTTACAAAAGGAAGGCCTTGGGCTGAGGCCCGATACTTTGGCTAAGCAGAAAAGGACTATGGGAAGGTGAGGCCGCTGAATCAGAGGTAGATCAACAAGTTCTAGAATCGTCACGTGTTCACAGCGTGGTGTAGGATGGTTGGTTGAATGAATTTTGTTATGGCTTAAAGCTATGGAACTGATAAAGGCCTGAGTGCTTCAAAAGCCTGGTTTTTGCAAAAAAGCAGCTCTCCTCTGCACCTGCCTGGGGACTCTGCATCACTAGGGAGCCTCACTCCCAGTTTGCCAAGGAGATGATCAGTAGGAATGTTGCAGAGCTGCCGTGTCCGTATGAATGGAATGGCAAAGAGTGAAGCGGTGGGTATTTTTGGGCTTTAATACAATGCTGCTGCATTGGTGCCAGTTTAGTCGGTTTTCCATCAGTGGCCTTTCTGTCTAGAAGTACACTGCCCAGTCTTTCTAGCATGTGATGCCATTTCCTTCCTGTTGTTTTAATACCTTCCTTCAGTTGAAAGGATGATACAATCTTTACATTTTGAAGATCCCTGTTAGGAAACACTATGCCAGAGGAGTCATTGCTCCCTTTTCTTCTGCCTCCTTTGTAATTTTCAGAGCCTCATTTCAAATTTCTGCTAATGTCGAGAAGAATACTGAGACTACTCAGCAGGGTTGACGCTCTCAGCTGCTTTCCTCTTTCATACTGCTTCATACTGTATGTGACTTAATGGCCTGGTTTTGTCATCCGCATTTTGCTGTGATCTGTGAACACAAAAAGAAGTCTTTGTTTTTTGCAAGAACTACCCCTAGGAGGATTTGTGTTCCTTTTGATTTCTACGGTGTTAGCCCTGTTGCAGAAAAAAAGGAGATTGTACCCTCTTCTTGTGCTCTCATTCCCTCCTCTCTGCTTTGCATGTCCTAGTTAATCTACTGCCATGACTCATTTGGCATCATCTCATAGTGCAAATTCTGCACAGTTTCATGGACTTACAAATGCCAGTTGCCAAGGAGCTTGTATAACCATTCAAAGATTAAAGAATTGTAGGGCTGGGCAAGTCCAGCTGCTGAAACTGGAAGTGGTTAAGTCATGCCATATTAAAGAGACAGAGCAAATCAGTTCATCTAGGACTTTCAACTGGACACCTCTGAGAATAACAGCTTGACAGCAATGACACAGCCATCTTCCTAGCTGTATTCCAGAAAGAGAAAAGGGACACCTTCAATGGTTAAGATGTTTGGCATGAGAAAACAGCAAGAAATGTAGCACAAAATACTTGAGCCAGATAAAGTGCGTTTTTCTCGTGAGAATTTTGCAGTTGTTCTTTCTTGTCTGTGCCTTTACTTTTCACAGAAGACAGGGAGGGCGTTTAATTATTATTGTTCTTTTGTTTTCTATTCTTGGCCTCCCTCTTTCCACCTGCCATTAACAATTTTGCCTTGCTTTACTGGCTTCTCTTTCTTTACTTATAGAAGGTTACATGAGGTCCTCCAACCTTGTCATAAACATTCGCATACAGTGGAAAGGAGTAGAAGGTACATCTAAATGCACAAAACAGACCCAGAAAAAGAGAGGTTTTTTACAGTCTTCTGTGAGAACAAGATATCTTTGAACTGAGTAATGCTTTAACTTTTAGTCCACTCTTTACTATTATTACAAGTGTTTGGCCTTTAGTACATAGCCTTTGAAATCATCCAGCCCAATATTTTTGGCTAATTTTGTTTTATTTCTCTCGGGGACTTTGTTTCTTAAGGAATAGTCCAGAGCCAGAGCGTCCACGGTAGAGTTATGCTGCCATAATAAAAGCGTCGTAAATTCTGGTACAGTTTGTGCTGGTAATACGTCTAGGAAAGAAAGGTTTTACATCTTTTTTGACTTTCAAATGTAACCATTATTTGAAAAAGTTAAGAGTTGGGCTTTCCCCCCCTCCAAAATACTTCTCTCTGGAATGTTACTCAGGGATTACACATAAAAGCTCACCCTGTAAAATATGCTGCGGATAATCTGCAGTAAGCGCAGCTTAGCAGCTAGAGATGATTATGTGGGTTAAATGACATTCCTTCTGCGGTGATGGAAACTCTGTCTACGCAGACATACTCAACAAAAGTTACCATGGCTTAGCTCCTCTCCTAAACTTCATGTGCATTTTCAAACTTTCCAAGAAGGTGAATTCAAGCTCCTTCATTGCTCTCTGCTGGAGTCCCAAGAAAATACCAGTGTGCTTTTTGTCATTTACAGCTGTCATTGCTTAGCTCTTGAACATGAGACTCTCTCATGACTGATGAAAGTTGTCTAGTTAAGAGTGGGTCAAAGACACGCTCCTGCTCTAGAAGGAGATGAGAAGGTTTCTGCAGTCTTTGTCATCTCTACTGCTTGTGATTTCTATCCAAAACCAGTGGGAAGTTTTCTGAAGGCAGTCCAGAAGCTGGCAATATGGACAGCTTACAACCAAACACTTGCTGCACTGCTATCACGGTGATACCAGGAAGGACTTAAAAAATTTAGAAGGGCAAAGAAAGCAGTTGGAAGGAAAAGAACATTAACCATTATTCCATTCTTCTAATATGTCCTCCTTTAAGTCATCATTTTCATGCAGTTTAACGGCTTGCGTTGGTATCCCTCAAAAGGAATCTGAGACAGAGTAAGCTTTTTAATGCAGTAGATGTGACACGTGCAGGCCAAGTTGCCTTTGTTGACATCAAATGCCAGTTATGCTTGAGCTACCCTTTGCTTAAGGTACTTCGCTTACACGAAGAATTTTACTCATCATTGAGCAAATTTTGCTGTCATGATTGAGTAAATTTTATTCATGATAGAGTGAATTTTACTGTCACTCCGAATTTTACTGTCATGATTGGCATTGAAACTTTTCAAGGAAAGCTCTGGATAGCAATGTTTGTGTAAAAATAGTAGTTTATCTCCTGTATTTGTGTGAAGCAGGTAAGCCTTTTGCTGTCACCAGTGTTGCTTACCCTTTCATGTCATATCCCTCTTCATATCCATATTCTGCTGAAGGCTTATTAATCTGCTTTAAAATTGGCACGTGGAATAAGACTACTTTTCCTTTTTGAAAGCTAATGTCATTTGACCTAGTGACAGTAAATAATTCATTAATTGTAAGTCCCCAGCTAGCATCTTTTACGCATATTCTAACCTTCTAAAGAAGTAACAAAAACACTCTCCAATACTTGACTTTCTTAAGCACACAAAATGAACCACATCTCTGCAGTATTTTAACGTGCACCATATTTAGCCAAGTAATTCAAAAGAAATAAAAAGCAGCCCCTTCAATTTGGAAATATTTTTGAATTGTTTTTGAATATACAAAACATACCCTTACCGTACGCATTGCATGCAGATTTAATCGTCGTGAAAGCAAACCCTATGTTTCTGTTGGGATAGCATGGTTTTCCAGTTTCCACAATTGTTCTTGGCACAGTTTTCTACTTATGTGACTGTTAGGACACTCGTAGGTACTTCTAAGGTACTGTAGTAAGCGGAGAAGGAGGAGAGGTTGTGCCTTATTTCTGGCTTCCTTTGGTTTTCTTTTTGGTTTTCTTCCTCTTGCTCTTTTTCATGTCACCTTTCTAGATACTGTGATTTAGATTTGCAGTTTACTAAGCTGTGTTTTCTGTCTGGAATTCTTTGAAATTCCCAGAGGAACCCCACCGGTAAATATGCATCTTTTTATGATTTGCTAGCTACATAGAAAATCTTCCTGCTGCTCTAAAATGCTTTTATTTGATATGCATTTTTATCACCATTCCAATGAAAAGAAAAGTTCCTCTATTCACTGCTTTTGTACTGGATTCAGTTCAATGTGCGCTAACGGTGCAAAAAAGTCCTGCTGGAGAAGGGATCTGCATACAAATTGACCAAGACATGTGCTACAAGGGTCTTGAAAAGGTTCAAAGTTTCTCTACCTTTCTGGCAGTCTGTCTTCACAGCAGGACTTGATGAGGGATTTTGCTGGCGTTTCTTTGACAGAAAGCAATAACAAAGCAAGCAAAATGGAGCAGCAAAAGAAGAATGGAGCAGCAAAAGGTACATTATCCCCTCTGTTATTATCATTGTCGAAACAGATTTTTTCACACCATGTTACATCAAATACCTTAGTAGAGCTAAAGACTAGAAAAACGCAGCTCTGTTCTGGTTCATTAAAAGCAAAGCCATCTGTGGACAGAAGTGCCCAGCGTGATGCTGGGAACTCCTAGCTGGTTTCAGTAAGCTGTCTGGAGAACGGCATTTTCGGTGGGCTTTACTAGCGTGTCTGTAAGGAGAGGGAGTTTATGTGCAGGTTTGAGCCCTGAGAGTGCCATAGGCAAAGAGACCCATCGTGTAGCTCTCTGACCAGCCACAGCACACTGAGGCATGATGGATTACTCCCAGAGTTCACGTGGTAGAAAGGTTTTCTGCCCCCGTGAAGGACGACACATCCATTTGCTTGACTAGAGCCATTCTGTATGTTACAATGGTAACTTGAATTCATCAAGTTTGTGCTATTTGTACAATGGCAGTGAGCTTGGATTCTTAAGCTTCTCGTGTTTGACCTGTTTCCTGTTTCAGTAAATAGCAAAACTTCCAAGGACTGCAGCGACAAGAAGATGAAGCTGCTAGTGTATTTCAAATCTTTGCCTAATAAAATGGTGATTTTTGCACATATTCGCAATGGAAATTTACGGTACCGAAACACCAGCTCTGCTCAGGGCAATTCTGAAATTGACTTGAGCTCTTTTCTGTGTTTCTTAGCAGGTGAACTGAGATACTTCTAGCTTCCAAGGCAAGGCGTTTGACAGCAGCTTGAAAAAGGCCCAGGCTGTTGGATGAAAAGGTGAAAAAACTGAGGGAAATGGGGGGAAATTTCACTTCTGGTTTATGTCATAGATTCAGCCAGATGATCAACAAGCATTAGTTTTATGAGGTACCAGCGTAGTCTTTCACTCTTGCAGATCCCCAAAAGCTTAACCATCCAGCAGCTTCTTCCTTGCAACAAGTGCCACAGCCAAAAGCCAGGCCTGGCCGTCACCTTCTCCTCGCAGCCTACAAACTCTGCCAAACGTACCGGTGATTCTCACTTTCCTTCTCAGCTACATGGACAAGCACATCCTCTCCATGTCTCCGAGTCCTTAGCGAAACCAAACAGCGGTTCACCTTCAAACAGCTCAGTGTGCCAGGACAGAAAGATTTCACTGGCCTGTGAAATCTTGCTTTTTCCTTGCAGCCTTTTATTTTCAGACATACACCGAGGCATTGCACTTTGCTTCTCAGCTGAGTGCATTGCCATATTGCTGGAGTCCCACACGTCCATCTCCTTCTCGCACTAACTGCTTCTGTTGAAACATGCTGATGTGATGTGCTTTCCTGCTCAGCTATTCACACAGTCACATTCTATGTCCTGCTTGCAGTCTGAATCTAAAAGGAGACGTTTCTGACTATGTCTCACAGACACAGATGTACCAGGATGAAAAGGTTGCTTGGACCTTGCCACTTACGTTCGAAAACATCCATTCACTCCACAATCAAGAGACACCTTTCTTTGCTTTACATCCTGCAAACTTCACACAGACACACACACACACACACACACACACACACACACACACACACACACACACACACACGAGAGCTACGCACTTTCTTTCTTTCTTTCTTGGCTGCACACACTCACCTATTTCCCACCTTGACCTCTCTACCACTTCTCCTTCGGCCTTGCTGTGCATGGACATTTCCTGTTAAGATACCCATTGTGTTGCCTATCCCTCCCCCACATTGCCTTGCCTTTCCTACCCAATCTTGCATTTCTTGTCATTGCTGACAATTCCTTTCTTTTCCCTTGCCTTCCTGACCCATGCATGTCCTTCCCTTGCCCTTCATACCAAGCCAGTGCCTTGTATTGACTTGCTCACCTATCCTTCTTTTCCTTCCCATTTGTCCAGCTCCAATCTTTCATTTCCTTCTCCTTCTAGGACTCTTATTGCCTTGTCTCCCTCTCTTTTGTGTTGCCTGGCAAAGCCACCACTTGTCTGGCCTTGTCCTTGAACCCCTTCCTTGCCTTGCATTACCTTGCTCATCAGTCCCCCACCTGGAATTCACCACCTCTCTTTTTGTGGAATCTCTTCCACATGCATTGCCCTGCCTGCTTCTCCTAGGATTCTCCAGGCTTCCACTGGCTTTTTTTTCTCAAGGCCCCAGCGTTTCAGGAGCTTGTGAGAGGAAGCCTGGAGGAGGCCACGTGCAAGCACACCTATCTGTCCTGACAGCTTTCTTCTGACATCTATGCTTACATGTCTTGAATTTTGGACACAAAGTTCATCTTTCACCCTTGGGCTTCAGGGGCAGAATGACAGTTCTTTTGCATACAAAGGAAAGCAGGCAACTCAAGTGTCTTAGGTGCAGATTAAACATGACCCATGCAAGATCAAGGCTGGACAGAGCGGTCGGTCCGGGCCGCTTTTGTGTACCAGCAGTCTTTGAATGGACCTGCCACTTGCCTTGCTTTGGGCAACCAACCAGTTTCCTTGCCATGCCCTGCTAATTCTCCATTGCTTTGCATTCCCTTGCATACCCATGCCTCACATTTGACCTGCCTGCAGTTTTCCTACAGGGCTTGGCCTTGCCTAGCCCTTCCGGTTACCATCACCTCCTATGCCCAGCCTTGCCTCTAACTTCTGGGACTTGTCTCACCTACCACTCCATTTGCTTTCCCCTCACGGCTTCAGTCTTGCCAACCTGTCCCTTGACTTGCCTACAATTGCCTACACTTGCTTTGCCTTGCCTTACCTGCATGGAAGGCAAGGCAAAGAGTGGTAGACAAGGCAAAGCAAAGCCAGGAAGTTATTTGAAGGGCTAGGCAAGGCAGACATAGGCAAGCAAGCAAAGCTAGGGTAGGGTAGGCTAGGAAAACTAGGCATGGTACTGGAGGCAAGGCAAAGCCAAGTGACTTGGAGTGCCTTTCCTTGCTTGGGAAGTAAAAGATACGGTGGCAATGTTGGTAGGGCTGATGATAAGGTATCGTGGGAAGGTATAGTACAGCAAGACATTTCTGTCCTCGTCCTTTCTGTGTAGGAGCCATTGTTGGACAGAGTCAGTACCGGACGTGGTATGCAACTTTTGCTCTGTAAGTTCCTGAAGGAGAACAGCAATGCTTTCTCATGGGAAGGAAAGAACTTAGCCCCAGTGTTGGAGGTGCAGATAAGAAGCTGTGTCGTGCAGCTTAAGGGCGGCAGCAACTTTCTATCCTGGCATATTTGGTTTGGAAGCACTGACTCAATTTGTACAATCATGGAGTCGGTATCCATCTTTGGAAGGCAGTCTCCTTCCTGAAAGAATCCATTTGGCCTGTGTTTTCCACTTTCTCAAGGCAGCCTTCTTGAAATTCTGCCAGCACACTTCTTTTGGACAAGGTAAAGAGCTGCGCTGGGTCTTGGTGTGCAGCCTAGCTAGTGCCCCGCACAGGTAATGCCCAATAGCAGTGGTCTGACACCTTTGTAGAGGATCAGGCCCTGGATGCTTTGGATTTTGGAGGAGGGGATGCCATTTCTTTTGAGATGGGCTTCTAGTTCCTCCTCCCTTTGGCAAAGTTTGGGTGGCCACTTTGGGTGGTCTCAGTGAATTGAAAGGCTTTTCCCAATAGGCAGTTCTCTGGGTTAGAGTTGTTGAACTGTCAGTGGGAATGCAGAGGCCAGGCCAGGCCTCTGCAGGACAGGTTTTTGTCCCTTGTAGCTTTAGGGACTGTGTGAGCAGTCCCTGGTGCCATCCCATTTGGATCCTGACTCTGAGAGATTGAAGGCTTACGGTGGTACCTAGAGCTGAGAAGGAAAGTGGCGATAGCAGGGTGCATGTTTATAGTTTGATGGGTGCAATTGAAATTGTAGGCAGCAAAGAGCTTTCTCCACCAACAGTTTTGCGAGCTCGGCCGACATTTTCAAGTTTGTTACCAGGCTCTGTGAGAGAGAAAAAGTTTGTTAGGGCAGAAGATCTGGTGTCGGCCTTTGAGTGTGGGGCAAAGAAGAGTATCCACTTGGAAGGGGAAGATCGGTGAAATCCTTTTGTCCTGACACAGTTGATTGGAGAGCAGGGACGTTTCTGACTTGGCTGGGTCCTGGGGGTGGTTGTGAGCTGGGCTCGGTGCGTGTCCTGGTTTTGTGAGTTGACAATGCTGTGGTGTGGTTATTTAGAAGAGCGCTGACAGTGCCCAGGAAAAAGACAAGCACTTTTCTAGCCCAGCCCCGTTCGTGTGGGAGCAGTGTAGGGACAAGAGCTCTGCTGTGGATCCTGGCTCTCGGGTACTGACAGAATGGGATCCTGCATGTAGCAGAGAAGGAAAAAGAATCATTTCATTGTTGGCTGCACAGTTTAGAAGCTTCAAAATAAAAGGCAATTGCAGCATGGCCTCTTCATTTTAGAAAGTTTTCTGGGCCATCAGCTGCTCAACATGTAACTTGCACCCACTGAACTGCATTCAGCTTCCTGGAGATATGCACTTTCCCTCAAGATCTAGGTACCATCTTGCACTCTAACACTTGAAGATCCCAAACCGCTTCAAAATGTCCAGCGGCTGCTCTCAAAGAAAAAGTCCTACAACAAAAAGGCAGTGCTGGCCATAACGCTCCCTTTGCAGTCTGTCAACCAAACGAAACATACTAGCGATTCTCACGGACTTTCTCAATGATATATATACGTGCATCAGCACATTCTCTCAAAGTGACAGAGACTATCGCTACAGCCAAGCGTTTTCAGCTGCACTTCTGACTGACAGATGTGCCAGGACAGAAGGCATTTGCCAACCTACCCTCTTTCCTGTGCAACCTGACATTGGCAGCGCAAATATTTTCACATTCTTTCATTGTGGACATGTCCAAAGCAGCTAAAGATCACACAGGTGGAAGTGTCAAGACAGAAGATGTTCTCAAAGTAACTCCTTTTTTTTCTAAACAGCTTTTAAACTGCGCACAATGCTTTGTATCTTCTTTCCCACATAGACCTGCCCTCACTTTTTCACACTCACATCTTTGTTGCAAACATCCAGCAGCTGTTTGCGTAGAAAAAGGCTCTAGAAATAAAAGCGAGACTTGGGCTGCACCTTCTGCCTGCCCTGTGTAAGCCACATCAAACTCACCAGTGCGCTCTGTCCTTCCCTTTTCCGCTGCAACTACCATTGTGTTCTCTGGATCTCGGAACCTAAAGGTAGGCACATTTGTTTCCACAGAAGGGCCATAGGTAGCAGCACAAATAGCTCTCACTGAACTTTAATCTTTACCACTGCCACCATGAGTTTGGTTGGTAGGCCAGTAGGAGTCATGCTCCTTTTACAGCTGGTATGCGGCAGCCACCAGCCCAGTGCTCTTCGACTCTTGTAACCAATCCTGCTTTTACTCTCCCGGAGGGGATTAGGCATCTGTTTCTCACACAGATCATTGTGGCAGCAGCCAACGGCTCTAGTGCACTGCTTCTGCCAAAAGACACTGGGGCCAGACACTTACCTTCTCAGCACTACGTAGCCCCGTATTCTGCATCTCTTGTCGTCCAGATCATACCGCAAAGCGTTTCACAGAGAAAAAATGTGCCAGGACAACAAGCTTGGCTGAAGTGTACCCCTGAAACTGGTGGAAGTTTGTATTTGCACCACATTCAAGGGGCAGTCCTCTTTCCTATACAACCTGCAAACTGCTGTCTGTTCGCAGTGCCCTCTGCCCGCTCCTTCTTACCTTGAAGTACCATGCCAAAGAGGGCTCTGTGCTGAGGTCTCAGAAGAAGAGGGAAGCCTATGTGTTTGTAAAGTGGACTGTCTGTTAGTCACTTCCCTCTTCAAAGCAGCGTGTTCCATGCCAAGCAGACAACAAAGCAACAAAGGATGAGTGTGACTCTGCATTCAAATCCTGCAATGTTCCCAGAAGTGAATTTCTCTCTTCTATAGGACTGACTTGTATGAAGTGGCGTGGTTGTTTCCTTCCATTAGAAGGGAAACTCATCTAGCCAGGCTTCATCACCCCCTGTATCTTTTGGGGTAGTTCTTGGAAGAAAATAGAGAGCAACTTTTCCACTCCACATGATTCATGTTTCATTCTCTTCCTTCTGTACTTCAGGGAACAAGCTATCAATTCCCTACTCTTTCTATGAAAAGGCATGAAGCTATTAATTAAATTCCCATAGATATAATAAGGAATCAAAGTCTTTTATGCCTGCAAGCAGGCCCTTATGGTATGAAAAGTATGGATTGTCAGGGGTGGAAGAAGATCTGCATGAAAAAGGAGAAAGCCCAGAAGCATGCAGGGATTTTCAGGTATGAAAGGGAAAACGACATTAAATTGTCAAGGGAAAGAAATTGAAAGAGGGAGGAGGGAGAAGGGAGGAGGAGGAGGCAAATGCTGCCTTTGAGGCAGCTGACACAAGGACCGTCGGCCTCATGAGCAAACAAGAAAACCAAATGAAACTTCACAGCAATCTCATCCACAACTTAGTGGACAAATGTGCAAACCCATTTCTTCATTTATTATGTGTCTAATATATATAGAGATGTTCTTCATTCTGACCGAATTTTCAGGGAGCAAGCTAGTGTAAGGCACCTGGAACCAATGGTGTATTGGAAATGGCCAACATGCAGAACGCGCTCCATCCTGAACGCTACCACAGCAGAATCACAGGATCATAGAATGGCCGGGGTAGACAAAGACCTTAAAGGCCATCTAGTTCTCTGACATGGGCGGGGACACCTTCTACTTGCTCAGGTTGCTCAGAGCCCCATCCAGCCTGGCCTTGAACACCAGGTTGGGGTGTCCATAACTTCTCCAGGCTGTCTGTGCCAGTGCTTCACCACCCTCACAGGGAAGAATTTCTTCCGAGTATCTAATTTCAACCTGCCCTCTTTCATTTTGAAGCCATTGCCCATTGTCCTGTCTCCAGAGTTCCTAATGAAGAGTCCCTCTCCTGCTTCCCTTCAGATATTGGAAGGTGTTGTGAGGTCTCCATGCAACCTTCTCTTCACCAGGCTAAACAGCCCTCATTCTCTCAGCCTGTGTGTCATGGCTTGACACTGGGACAATGCCAGTGCCCCCATGAGTATACTCTCTCCCTGGTTTCTGCTGTGAGATGTGACCAGGAATAAGCAAAGCAGGCTCCCACTTAGGGAAAAAAAAATTATTAACTAAACTACAAGGGAAAGGAAAAAAAAAAAAAAAAAGAAACACACAAGGAAAATGAAAACTTCACAAATACATCTCCTCCTCCTCCTCCCCAAATTCCCAATACAATACATCCCCCAAATCATCGACTCTCGGTCCAGCACCACCCTTCAGAATACTCAATCCTCAGTTCATCAAGAGGACAAGGAGTCCTTCTTGTGCCAGTGGTGACCTATTCCTTTCATGTCCAGTGCTCTCACCACTGAACACAGACCAGAGCTGCTTCTAGGGTCGACTTTTAAGGATGCTTCATCCCACTGCAAAAAGGCACAGTCTCAATTTTGGGACATCTGTCCCCCCCATATTTTTCACCCCCTGGGGCCGAGGGGTACCCACACCGAACCCTCTTGGTCCTGAGGCATTGCCTCCCCCTAGAATGCAGTCCCTGTATCACAAGGAAACATGGCTCTGTCCATGGCTACACACAAAGAGTCCAGCATAAGCTACTCCATCATCTCTTCCACCTGCGTTCTTCTCTATTTCTCTCGTGGCCCATTTCCTCTTATCTCCTCTATATCTCTCTTCTCATTCAACTCCAGGAGGATTAGCATTTGTAAGGTTTCCATCATCCAAGAAAAGGGTTAAAAATCTGAGGCTCTGTCTGTCCAGAACTCCCATGGCTGCCCTGCCAGGCCCCTTCTTGCACTCCCCTCTTCTCCTTCTCGGCCGGCCAAGAACAGGCACCAGCTCTCTCTCTGTCTCTCCTGCGGTGGGGGGGGGGGGGGGGGGGGGGCTGCCCAATGCCTCTCAGTGCTCCTCCACCCTTCCATCCTGCAGGGGCCTTCACCTCCCTTCTGGCCAGGGACCCAGCCTACCTCACCGGGCTGGGTGGCTTCCCCTGCCCCGCCCAGCCCGCAGCCAGGCAGGGGAGATCTGAACCTTTCCCTGACCGGAACCCAAGAGAGCCTCCCAGGGGAGAGCCCTGCTTTTAACCCTGTGTTCTCAGAGGTGCATCCAATGTCCCAATGGCCACCTTAGGTGCCAATATTAAAATCTGAACATCCATTGGCCTAACCACAGCATCCCAGAAAACACATTTCCTGTCAAACCACCACACTGTGGGATATGCTCTTGTCCTGAATACTGAACTGCAGTATTGTCTGATGATTTTTTGAATCCTTTGAAGGCATTTTGAATTCTTTTTCAGCCTTAAATTAGACTAAATAGCTTTGATTTGTGGGTATTGAGCAACAGAAATCACTGCCCTGGCTTGCCTTTTTTACAGCTCCTTTCCGTGGGAGACTCGCTGCAAACGTCACAGCTGGTGAGACAGTGGGCACACCATCATTCTGAAAGAGCTTTGCACAGTAAACATAGAGGAGGATTAAATATTGAAATGCAGATGACAGGAGCTGCCCAATGGACTCTGCTGGTGGAAATCAAATACTAGTCTAGTATTTTGAATGCAAATAATTCCTCCCAATGAGGCCAGACAGGCTTGTTTGCCTTTGAATCTGAGCATGTGGACAGTAGTGGATGGTCTACAGGTTGAAAACAGTGTAGATACTTCTCCTTTTTTTCAATAGTGGCTCAGAAACTGAAAAGGCAGCTACAAAATGGTAAATACATCCCTACAGATTCAAAAATGGTTGTTCTTAATTTGCATCTCCACCATAACAACAAATTGTTAGAACTAAAATACAGATGGGAATTTTATAGCTTCTCAGAAATGAAGCAGGAATTGGCCAATGGGCCTTCTCAGAAATGAAGCAGGAATTGGCCAATGGGCCTTAGCAGTAGCTACAAGTTTTTCAGCATGAGGCATCTCAAAAGTGTTTTAACCGTACAGAACTTTTCTGTACTTTTGGCCTTTTATCTCAAGGATGAATCAAAAAAAAAAAAAAAAAAAGGAAAAAAAACCCAAGAAAAATAAAAAAAGAACAAACCCTACCAAATATATATATATATATATATAACATGACTAAGATAATAAGCACAATCAGTAACATATATAGAAAAAGAACCCATGGTTTTTAACTTTCAACCTTGTCTTCTCAACACACTCTCGAAAATGGAATTGTTTCCCTATCTGCCTTGAAACATTTTGGAGCAAAAAACACTCTAAGGTCCTGATAGGTGTTTTGGTCAAAAATCCCTTCTTCTGGTTTTCTGTCCATAAGCAGAGTAATGGAGGGGAAAACTGGTAGCTGGCCAAAGGAGGTAGGAAGAGTGATCATCATCCACAACACTGGGGCTAAAGAAATTTCCACAGAAAATTACCTGCCTTATTACTTCTTCATGTGTTGGGTTGAAAGCTCAGAATCTGTTTCCATGTTTCCCATCCCTCGAATGTTCTATTTCACAGAATTCGAGCCCCTCAAACTTCAGTCCTGCCAGAACAGCCCGCCACGTGCTGTCATAGGGGATCTGCTGATGCCCACTGACTCTTACCAGTCTAGTGCTTGTCACTGTTGCAGATCAAGAACTACTGAATAGTTCTGATTAATGCTCTTAGAGTGGTTGAAAACAAGGAAAGAATGACTAGACATTTGTATGATCAAATCCCCTGATGGAATAAAAACATACCAGGACAACAAGCTTAATAAATGTATTCATTGTCATAAGAAGGGAGATGAAGGGTCCAAAAGATTACTTGCATACTTACTGTTCTAAATCCCTTGTTATCTGGTAAATTGCAAAGGATGCCCGGCTTTCACCAAAATGCAAATCAGATTAAAATGTGAAGCCTTACACTTTACTGGATAGAAAACTTCATCGTCCATTTTTAAATCTTAGAGATTGCGATGTTGTCCTGGTTTAGGGCAAATTTGGAGGAGAATTTCCAAATTAGGGCCCCTCCCCCCAACTGGTTCGGGAAGGATTCCTCAGAGAGAAGTGGAACGAACCTGTTCATTTAATAGGCACAGCACCCCCCAGCACGCAAAAGGAACAATTCTGGATGACAGCACTCTGAAAAAGATGACAAATTCAGAAAGTCTCTCTTGGGGGGGTGGTCACTTTGTTCTCAGTCCCTCCGGCACTGGGCCAGCTGCTGCAGGCCACAAGGTGCAAACTCTCGGTGTTTCCCAGGTCCCAGTCCGGAGCAGGTTCAAAATGGTCAGGAAGACCTGAAGGAGAAACGGTCCAGGAAGAAATTTGGACAGTTTAGCTAAACTAGCTAATGAGCAAAAGCAAGCAGAAGCGAAGCAAGCAAGAGTGAGAGAGAGCAAAGCCAAAAGCAAAAGCAGAAAAAGCAAAAGCTGCAGTCTCTGTGTCCCGCCAGGTTGATAAGAAAACCAAAACAAAACATTCCCTCTTCAGAGCCAGTCTTAAAGGTACAGAACATAATATCCAACATTCACAGAACACATGAATGGGGATACAAGCATCATAACGTCACCCTAGGACAGATGTATTTCCTATTAATACCTTAATATTAATAAGGTTTAGAGCTGGAATTCAGAGGGAAAAGAAAGCTATTTTGAATTCATTCTATTCAATCATCTTGTCTGGGCTGTCTCTTCCTGCTTTTCACTTCTGAAACTCTGTATGAAAGGCATAGAGTTCTGGATTAATTCTTTTCAGTTTCCCCTGTTATTCTTAACAGTTTCCCCTGTTATTCTTCTTTAAAGGCAAACCTGGAAAAATCCACACTTTCTTTCCCAACCACTTCTAAAATTCCATTGAGAAGCAAAAAACCCCATCAAACAACTAAATCTCTGCTCCAATTTGTAGGAAAAATCCCCATGCCATTAACTGCTTTCCTAACATTTTCTTTCTCTTGTATTAATATGGCAACCTTTTCTTGCTTTTATAGATTAGAACCAAATTCTTAAAGCTATAAGGAAACACAGGTTTACTGTAGCTGATTCTGAGATACAGTAGTCCAGCAAGGAGTTCAGACCTCAAAAGAAGAGTCTGTACAACAAGATTCAGCACAACGTTGAGACATATTAGCTATTTTTCAAGAAAAGCCGCCAAAATGAAACTGCTTAGACTTCTATACTATCATGGGTGCCTGCTTCCAGAACCTGACCTAAGTTGCTGGAAACTAGCTGCAATATTACTGCAAACAATGCTGTGAATGTAGGACATTGTTATTCTTCTCTTCCATTGAAAACCACAAGTGGAGTTGCGTCATTTTCTTAAAAATTCTCCATTTCCTTCCAAACTGCTAAAATAATGATAAATCAAGTGTTCTGTTCATACAGTTTAAATCTAATAATGTTCAAAATGAAAAAAAAAAAAAATTCATTCAGATATGGTCTGCAATAATACAGCCGAGACAAGATGAACCAGTCTGGCCTACAAAATAAAGTGAAGCAGAATTTGGGAATTTGGAACACCTTACGATGTAATATTTAAAGAAAAAAAAGAAATAAAATGTAACCTACCCAAACTCAATCAGTGATGCACCGACAGAGAAAAAAGAACTAATTACTACTAATATTTCTTTCATTCTCAGACAAGAAGTTAAATGATCCTCTTGAATGCGCGGAAGATTGTTGCGAAAGACAGCAGCCTTCTTCTTTACAACATATTCTTCAGAACTCCAGGAGACAAATCATTAGAGCTATGAGGCTCTTTCTCTCTGTAAAACTTCCAGAGCATAGCCAAGATTATATTCCTTTAGAGATCCTCACCGCCCTGGGAGACTGGTGGATAGTCTACAGCTCCAGTACATCAGCCAGACGCTCTGCCTTATTTAGCATGGCTACTGCAGCAAGGACATCATCTCTACTGGCTTTCTATCCAAAATATATGCAAGGCACAACAAAGAATATAGCCAAAACACTGAGCACAGCTTATGGCCTTCAAAACAAAAATCTCACCATGGCAATACTGGATCTTCTGATCCAAACCATCAGGAAACATTTCTTTAGAGGCGAAAAAAGCTCCTGTTGATTGTACAAAAAATAGTGATGTAAACCAGAGTTGCATGACCCAATATTTCTATTGAACTGGAACTATTTTGATCAATATTATGGATCCATTTCTTTTCAGGGCATTTGGTAAAAAATGTAAAGTATAGTTTAAAAGGAATTATTGGATGCGTACTAAGTACTAGGGATTAGTTAAGGTGTTGGTTTTGCATGGCTTGGTTTTTGGTGGGGAGGGAAGAAGCCAGCCACAGAAGTGAATCTTTTGTGAAAAGCTCCTAGAAGCTTCCTCCATGCCTGGCAAAGTGAATCCCTGCTTGGCACTAAGAACAGACATGCTGCTAAGCCAATTAGACAAGCAGTAATATATTTAAGAAGGAAATCAAAACTGCAGCCAGTTAACTTTTAAGTTTGCTAATTTTTTGGTTGGCACCTCTTCTGGTTTGAAAGCAAAAGCAGCAAGAGATGCTGTCGCTGTTGCAGTGTGTGTTTTTGATTGCAATGCAGTTTGAGTAGTCAGTTTTAGAATACTTCCGGTTTTGTGCTGTTGTAGCATATTTTATTATTAATGGATTGTTCCTTTCCCCCCGTGGTGTTAGTTTTTGCCCTAGTTGTCCATCTCCCCAAAGACCTGCCCTTTTGTTCCCTTTTCCTCCTCCCACTGAATGTCAATCCCTCCCCAAGCCTGCCCCTTTCTCTAGAAACTTCCCTATCAATTTTATAGTCTTCAAAACCCCATTGGTTTGTTTAAGTTATTCTCCTCCCCTGTAGTCCCCTATTGGTTTAAACATTGTATTCCCCGCCTTGTGGTCCACCCCCAGTTGCTCCCAGTGTGTTAAAGATTGTATCCTCCTCTGGGACCTCTCCCCATTTCTAAGTTGATGTATGCGTTTGAGTCAGTGTCTTTCTGTCCCTGACCCTCCAGGGAAGAAACTCCTTTGGAAAACATACAGAAGACCTCTCCCTGTTCCTTGTCCCTGCCCTCGGCGCAGTCCTATCCCCAATGCAGTCCACCTGTGCCATAGAGCAGCTGTGCCCTACAGCTGCACCCTGGATTCGACAGCTTTCTGGGGGCAGCCCACTCTGGCTGTTGGTGTCAGGAGCTAGTCGGTCTGAAGAAATCCAGCATGGCAGCAAGACTCCAAGTCAGAAATACAATTTATTAGGAAAAGGGGAAAAACCAAATACATGCAATAATACAAAAGAAAAAGCACGGACAGAATACGACCTGTCACCCTGCTAGTTAGGGTGGTGGCAGCAGTCCGGATGAAATGGTCTTGTTGAAGTGGTGATCCTGTAGAAACCATCTGGTAGCTCTTGTCCTCTGAAGACCAGTGGGTGAGGGTGGCCGTTCTTCTAGGAAGCCAGTGGAAAGACTGCTTGTGGTGTCCCAAAACTCAGATTCTATCCAGCTGGGGATGCTTAGCTCCTGCCCCCTGGGCAGAGCATCTTGCAATGGGCTCAAATTGTTCTGAGTCATGCAGTGGTTCCTTGATTACCCTTTAAACAGAAATGGCTCCTGGAGGGAGTCATCTCTGAGTCATGTGGCAAGACATGGATGGCCCCGTTAAGAGATAAGGAGATAAGGAAAAAACGATGCCCCTCCCGGTTTCAGCAGCTCTTGAGGTTGGGAGCAGAATACATTTTTATATTGTAGCCTAGGACAATACAGGATGAATGCTTTTGCATTTGCAGGAGGTTTGTGTGGATTTGAAAAGCATCCTTATAGCAGAGGCACAAAAGTATTCTCATACCCTTTTAAATCATCTTCAAACCAAGCAATTCTCACAAGAAGGTAACGCATGAATGACTTGCAAGTGAGTTGAAGAAACACGGCAAAGATAAGTAGTGTTCAACTGCAGAGAATCGTTTAGGGACACCATACCTTTATATACCTTTATATTTTAAATCAGGAAGCATGGATGGACCGTTTTTTTCCCCTTAGTTGACTACAGAACCAGCGGTCCCTTGCGGGAGGGTGTTTGGATTCAAGATGACACTGGCAGCTAAGAGCATGGCTACATAGAAGGTGCTACTTTTAGACCAGAACATTCAACTACTTAAAGGCAGATAGGAGAATAGCTGACTAGTGACAGCTCTGAGCAGAAGAGCCTGTGGCTTATCCTGTGGGAACAATAGTAAGACATTTCAATTGAAAAACCCCATTCATTTCCAAGGACCAAACATCAGTAAAAATAAAAGGTCAAGTAAAGACACCCTAGTGCTCTTCTTATCAGAAGCATGTTCCTCCATATGAGAGCATTTAGGAAAGGACAGTCCATTCATAAAGAAAGGTGTGCCAGTTAGAAAACCTGTAGAACAATACAAGACAAACTCACACAATATACATCCTCAAATGCAAAATGAAGAAATAATCATTTCAAGCTTCCGTGGAATTAATTGCATTTTATTTGTTCTTTTCATTTCAGCTGCTATCAAGTTATTTTTTAAGACTGAATTTTATGAATTCAGCAAAGCTCTCTTTTTGAATGTCTGCATACCCCTATAAAACACTGAGGTGACAAAGAGAACGGCAGTGGAAGGAAACCTGGTCCACCTCCCCCTCCTTGAAGCTTTAGGCCAGCGAGTGATTAGAATTTAGTCACTTCATTTGCTTTACCAAGAGAGAATGTTTTCTAGCCTTTATCTTTCCTTTTGGAGCTGATTCACTTTGTAGTCATAAATTCTTGACTCAGTTGGTGAGAAACAATGGCATTACAGCCGTGGATGTTAAAGTGCACTGATGGGAAATGAAGTTTTCATCTTCAGGTCCTTGCTTCAGTAAATCTTCCAAATTCATCAGAAAGAAAGTTCCCAGACCAGTAATCCCCACTCAGATGACCTAATTCAAATAGTCTGTAGGCATAAGAGGCATCAAGCAGGTGCTGTCATCTGTTAGGGGAATACCCAGCCAGTACATGATTGTCTAGTTAGGCGGCAACAATTTTGGAAATAATTTAGTTTTTTTGTATTGCAAGTGAATGGTCAATACATTTTATTAGTGGATACGGGTAAAAGAATGTCTTCTGCATCCTTTCAGAGGGGAAGCTTCCCTAGATCTAAAGCTGCTCAGCTCCACGATAGGATGCTTTGTCTGAAAAGGGAACTCAAGTCTTTGTCCTTTTGGATTGCTTCCATAGTTTTTCACTCACTCTTCAGGTACCTGTTAATACGTTCTCTTATCCCTTGCAAACTTTTATGGGCATAGTCACTGAATTGGTACGTATTCCATGAAGTCCACAGGCCCTGTTGAGATGCAGCCACAGGTCTCAAGGGTGTTAGCAGATGTTATTCTGAGGCCACTCCTAATGATGTTTGATGGATCATAGTGACTGAGGAAAGTGCCCAAAGACTGGATGAAAGCAAATGTCACCCATCTTGGAAAAAGGCAACTAGGAGGACTTGGAAAAGTACAAGCCAGCCAGCCAGCGTCATTTTTATCCCCAGGAAGTTGATGGAGCAGCTATTGCTGGAAAGCATTGCCAGGCACATGAAGGAGGACAAAATAACATAGTCAGCATGGATTTACCAGGGGAACTTCATGCTGAACAACTTTTTAAACTCCTCTGATGAATCAACTTGCCCGGTAGATGAAGGGAATATTGTCTGCCTGGGCTTCAGGAAGGTTTTTGACATTTCTCTAGGTGGCAGCACACATACATCCCAGAAGGAATAGTGCAAAGAGGAGGGAACCAGTGTCTTTTCAAGGATGCTCAGTGAAAAGACAAGAGGCAGTAGGCACACACTGAAATACAGGAGATTGCCTCTGCACATCAGCAAATGATTTTTTACTGTGAGGGCGACTGAACCACGGCACAGACTGCCCAGAAAGATTGTGGAGCCTGGATCTTTGAAGACATGAAAAGTACACCCAGATATAATCCTGGGCAAGAGGCTCTAGGTAGCCTGGTTTAAGCAGGGGGGTTGGACCTGGTGAGCCCCACTGACGCCTTCCACTCTCGTTCATTCTGTGCTAGTGAATTCTCTTAGAGATGCATTTCAAGCACTGGCATGACAAAGATCTGTGCAGAGAGAGATCCAAATGGACATGGGATCTAAGTTCCTTAAGTAGTGCTCAAGAAGAATGCAAAACTCTGGGATAAGTGTCTCTTCCATAACTGAATCCCTTTCATGGGAAAATTCCCCAGCTATAGAAAGATCTTCTGATAGGCATGCTTAAGACTGACACTGGCTGAGCAAATTTCTCCCTATGTGTGTTTAAGACCAGTTAGGATCTTCACCAATAGTGTTGTCAACATAGTCACAGAATGTATATTGTTAAGAAGGGACAACTTACATCAGAATGGCAAATATTGGTCCACAAAATGTATTAATGTATGGGAACTATCTACTTGGGTTGAAAATAAAAAGAAAGAGTTAGTCTTTATTTATCAATTTCATCCCAATATTGATAAGGTAAGAAAAAGACCTTAGTCCTTAACCTTCTTAACTCAAACAAAGATTTTTAAAAATTCCTTGTAAAAAATGTATCCTAATTATCAGACTATGAAACAATTTTAGTTGGGAAAAAAGTTCCAAAATTGTGTAGATAGTGGTAAAGAAGCCAAGAAAATAGGTAAGAAACAAAAAGAGAGCAAAAGAGTCAGCTTCAGTCTGCAAGCTCGTTCTAGAAGTAATCTGCTAGAAAAAGGAACCCCCAGTTGAATTTCCAATGTATTCATGCACTTGATTCAGTAACTAGTCAATGTAAAAACCAATCCTTTTGTACGACTTCTCCCAGCAACAAAAACTCCAGCAGCTTGACACCACCATCATGCCTGTCCCAGATGTACTTTAAAAGAAATTATCCTTTCTTGAAACTCTGTTTGCATAAAAGTTGCAAGACATTGGAGGGATTCTCCACATTCTCATTTCTCCGTGTGGCTTGAAAGTATATTTGATAAAATATGCAACAAAGCATATGATTTATAAGGTAGGGTAAAATGGATGATTTGGGAATTGATCTCTTGTTGATATTAAACTTCATATCCACTCTCTGTGAAGTTTCTAAAACAAATGATGGAGCTGAGGCATGAATCTGCCACAACAAGTGTTAAGCAAACATACACACTCCCCTTCACATGCCCCCCTTCCACACACACCTAGGCCCACGCAGAGGTCAGCATAGCAGATGATGAACACCTTGGAAAAGACCGAAATGCTAAATACCTCTCTTTGTGGGCAAAATAGCTGGTGCAACAATTCAAATATCTGGTGTAAAAATTCTGTTTAATATCTACTTCCTATTTAAAACACAGCTTTTCATTTAATTATATGTAGGGAATATTTTCATATTATTTGTTTCTTTACAATTACTTCATTCTCATGTGTTGTATGTCTAGGAATATTTTCTTCTAAAGATAGAAAAAAATAGATAATATCTTTTCAGAAGAAAACATTGGTTTATACAATTTTAAACCATCATGATATGGAAGAATTCTTTTGTCCCTCACTAAGGTGGAAGAACTATTTGGATCACAGATCATTTACAATGAAATACTTTACCTTTTTAAGATGCTTTCAGTCAATTTTATATCCTCATTGCTTATTCATTGTAAACAGTAATTTTTCAGTGAAGGGAAAGTGTGTGGTATATCTGCATTATGTTCAAACCCAATTCCTACTAAAGGCCGGGCTGAACCCCAGTAAATAATGTCCTGAATGATATTTTGCCGCCTTCTTTGGCACTTCATGAAATCCTAACATGAGGAAGTGTGGAAATACAGAGATTTTGTCCCATGTAGAAACCCATCCCATGTATTTTATGCTGTAATTCTTCTCTCTTTTAAAATTTGCTATCTTCTGCATAGTTTTCATTAACCTGTTACAGTAGTGAAAATCACAGATCAAGGTAATTTTGTAACACTTTGATTTTACCCCAAGAGCTGAGGGAAAACTTGCTCCTATACTTCAATCTGAGTTTCTTCTAGATTCAAACTTTGTTTCTCTACCATCAAGAGTCTCCTGTGTTGCTGCTCAAAGCCCCATCCAACCTGACCTTGAATACTTTCAGGGATGGGACACCCACTACTTCTCTGGGCAACCTGTTCCAGTGTTCCATCACCCCCACAGTAAAAAATGTCTTCCTTTCATCTAATATGTGTCAGAAGTATTAAATCTAGGCATATAAACTTTGAGGAAAGGTTTGAAATTCTTTTGATTTGAATCACATTTTATATGAATACTGACTTACAGGTGACTAAAATATGTTGATGGGCATTTGAGCTGACACTTTTTGAAAAGGTGCATGGAATTTAAAATTAAAACCAGCACCATTAAAAGCTTTGTGCCGTTTTCTTTTTCCTCTGGTATTCAAAATTGCATATATCAAATATCTGTGCTTCATACAAAGCTCTTAGACACTCTCAGAAAAAAGCTTTTCTTTCAGACTAAGTTGCAGTTTACGTAGAACACTAGTACTAGTGAAGGTTTTTCTGGGCATAGGGGGAACACCTTCTCATTGGATTTGTGTGCAGAATGCATTTTATCCAAACTGGAAAATTGATCCCAGCTGTGTTCTAGTCATCATTCTTACTGCATCAGGCCTGAAGATTCTGTGAAAAGTAGCCTGTGGTCCTTGAACATAGCTCATGTGAAACAGATGAGAGGCGATGGAGAAGTTGAGGGAGAGAATAAAGAGCATATGGCCCAGTACAGACTAACAATTGTTTGGCACCCTTTAAAGGCTGTGTTTGACAAGCAGGGCTGAAGCAGGTCTGCAAAATATCCGGGAGATCAAAATCCATTGAAGCAAATTGCCCTGGCCAGTCACCTTGCTGCCGATAATTCCCTCTCCATACCAGCTGATCAGGCCTAACAATGCTGCTGCAGAAGTATTGTGAAAAAGGTAGGCATATTTTCACAGATGCAGGGGAAAATCCCCTTGGATGATGGTTCCAAGGGATTACTTGATGGAGCAAGTTATGTACCCTTATCTACCGTGCAATATCTAAGTTGGTGAGTTCACTATCTGTCAGCATCACTTTAGAAAATAAATGTTTGATGCACAAAAAAATATTTCATATGTCCTGTCTACCTGCTTCATTTCAACCAATGAATAGGCTACGTTCCATCAGCAAAGGGTTTATGATCCTATGTTTCTTTAAACTGTGGTAATTCTTTATTTTTTTCTAAATCAGACACTGTCTATTCATAAGATTCAGATGTCCATGGCAGGAGTGTAATTAAATTCACATGTTAAAAAATAACCTTCTTCTTGTTATCTTTTTATTAAGTTACTGACATGTAACATCAGTCTGAGAGCTGAAGAAAACCCCTTCATTTGCTGTTTGCCAAGTATCATCTATGTGATACAAATTCTGCTTGAGAAATCACACCCGTGGATTGCCATGTAGCACTACTAGTAATGCTTTCACAACCTTTTCTTCATCATTAGGTCTTTTGGTGAAGTGAATGATTAGAACATAAGCAAGGGCATTTGTTCAAGATGCTCCAGAAAGAGCTGTGGTCTGTTCTCTTCTTTGCTGCCTATGTTAGCACTGAGCTGCAAAAAATGAAAGATTACTAGGAAAAGTGTTACTTTCAGTCTAAACTTGTAAATGATGTTTGGAATACCCTGTTAAATGACAAGGTGCTCTTTTAAAATATGGCATCTTAAGAGAAAATGTCAGCTTTAAAAAGGTTTTGAGACAGTTGCTTCTGGAAAAAAAAAAAAAACCAACAAAAGAATTGGAGGCATCTAAGGTCTTTAGGCATACTATTTTGAAGATTGATTCAAACCACAGTTTCTTCATATAGGAAGAGCAGAGGACCATAGATGCAACCCATTTGAAAATGGATTTCTATATGTTTCTGGTTGGGATTACCAGACATCATTTCTTGTGAAGTCGAGGGACTGCAGTTAGCACTCCAGTAATTTCCTTCCCTGAAATTCAACTGCATTTGCTCCTTTTTCCAGAGTCCCCATTTATTAGTGAAGGTATGCTCTATCTATGCATTAGAATATTCCATTAGAGTGTGTGACTCATACTTGCTAGTTAAAATTAGCTGGAACGGAATGGATAGTTACAGTTGCTTGTATACAATAGTCTTATTTTGGCAAGTTTTCTTTAGACAATGTTGAAGCAGCACTAGCAAATAGGAAGTACAGCTTGCAGCAGGGAAGGACACTCTTCTGCTTTCTCAAGTTTCCTGTAGTTAAATAGACGCCAAAAGGCTTTTCCTAGTACTACTACTGTCTTGTAGGAATACTTGATCTAATCCTATCTTTGATCAAATTACGAATGGGTTACTTTTCTACAAGGCAGAACATTTTTCTTTTAATAATATGTATTTTGTAAGGTGGAAACATGAACTTGTGCACCAGTCACGTGGAATGTACTCCTTATTAAGTTTCACAACCTTCTTTAGAAAATATTGACTGTGTGTAACTTCAAAAGAAGAATTCTGGGCATCTTCATTCTATTGATGTAATTGTTTTTCTGCCATGCTGGTATTGTTTTCTATCATTTTTACCAACAGAAATATTTTTCCCTGACACCTATGGAAAAGACCTATGTTTACTCAACAGTGCGGCATCAGTACATTGTTTAGAATGATTTCAACATGGTCCCAAACATATCGGACTTCTAGACAGCAGAGGTTAGCAACAGGGAATGGGAATAACTTCTGAACCGTTTCAGTAGATTTCCCAGGAAGGGAAAATTGCTTTCTGCCACTGCAAATTTTCCCAGAGATTTTGTCTGGTTAAGAGTTGCATCAAAAGAGTATTTTTGCACAAACCTTGGGGCAAGCTCTGTCTCCGATTTACTAGTGAATGCAAAGAGGGTGAAAGTGCTGCTTCAAAGCCCTCTGTGTGCTTTCTGTACCAAGAGGGGGGGTGACCCCAGAAATAAGTTTTGATCTCTCTTCAGAACACAAGGCATGTCATCACCTCATTCATCTTCTTCTGGGACTCATAGCATCTTAAGACTAAGAAGCTCTCTTGCTTGCTGAAGTGCGTTCAGCAAAAAAACCTTGTCTCATCAGCAAATTTGAACACAACTACAGTCGAGTCAATTCCAATGCTGGCAGGGCAATACTCTACCCCACTAGTAACACGCCACTATTAGAAGACTGTGTAAAACTATTTTTGTACAAAGTAATCGGAGGGAAAAATAGAATTGGGAAGAACTGCACATTGTTCTGGAAAAAAGTCTCCTGCCTCAGTCTTACAGACATCATTTGCTGGTATCATTTTTAATAGTTGGGGCTTTTTAAATTTTGTAGAAGAAAAAATATTACTGCACCTTTATGTTTCCTTAATAGAAGTACAGCCATTTCTTAATAGATTAGAAGTAAGCCATTTGAATATGTACAAATGGTCTTTTCAAATACATATGCTATAGCACACTGTGAAAGTAATCTAAAGGTTTAAAAAGATTTTGGAAGAAAGTAAGTCTAAGGTGATAGAAGAAGAAGAAGAAGAAAACAGCAGTTTTCTTCTGGTGAAAAAAAAACAAACGGAGGACCTTGTACAGTGGAGATGTATTATTTGACTTCCTGAAAAACTGAGTAGATTTGCTATTGCCAATGGTTTTCATTAGGAAGGAAGAGATTCCTTTGGCAAAAAAACCCCTTCAAATTGACTTGACAAAAATGTTATGACACTTAACTTCACCAATCCTGAAGAAAAATTCTCATCACTTGATCTGGAAATCATGATGGTAATGGAGACAAGGATGTCTAAGCCATGCCATCAGGAACATAAAAAAGCATTAGAATGCAGGTAAGACTGAGCTCCTGAACTAGTGTGAAGAGAATGCAACAAAGACATTTTCCTTTAAGAGTCTTCAGGATGGAAGGCAGAGCAAATTTTTTCACGGGAAGTATTTCTGAATAGAATGAATCTTCAAAATAACATTGTTTTCCAAAACCTGTTTACAGTATCTCTTACCATGATACACAGTTCCTATGAATAGAAAAAGCAAAGCACTTTTTTCCAAACTGTTGTGCACTCTTAAGCAATCTACAATAAAAATAGTATTTTTTCATGCTGGGAATGATGTTAATTACAAAAAAAGCCTTGTAGCACACTTGGCACTGTAGTCTCTTGATTAGCATAGCTTTTTATTCATCAAACACGTTTCACATTGACTATTTTTCTCTTTTAAATAACGGCGTCTTTGTACTTATGCAGCATCCATGAAGAATTTCTTGGGTGTTATTTTGTACCTGATCCTAAATGGCAGGTTCTGCATTCTGCCATCTGTCTAGCTTTGCCATTTGATGCAGCTTCTGAGAGGTATTTTCAGAATCGAGGACTACTTGCAAGAATGATGCTAAATCCATGCATTTTACTCCTTGGTTAATGCAAAACTATTTTTCCTTTACAGATCAATGAGAACAGGAAAATAATGATGGTGAGTTCAATCCTTAGAGTAATACAAAGAGGACTATTATCATCATTAGAAACCAAGCAAGGTGTATTTATTGCACATGCAGTATACTCACTAATGCAAATTACCCTGTAAATTCAAAAGGAATCTGTATCATAGGAGTGGATGGAATGTTTCTATTGATATTTTGCTTAAAGCAGAAAATTAATTCTTTTGACAGCCAACTCATGATTGCAAGCTCACTTTCAACTACAGCTTTCAAACAGATGAAACGTGTCTGTTTATAAAACGATACAGTACAGTACACAATAGCAAGTCAGGTCATAGACATTCAAAAGAAAAAAACAGATCAAAGGACACATTCATTCCCATCTACAAGCCCTCAAGAGTGTACAGGTCAAATGTCCCCAGAAAACTAGGCTGGTGGCGCAAATTCTCTATGTTGGCACCAGCAGAAGCAGCTGCTATCTTTATAGGATGCAATCTTGCTTACATCACCCTTCAGAGCAATCTTCTGTACCCCTGCCCAATACACCTTCTGCTCTATTCCTTGGACTTCACATTTGCATTTCTACAGAGTCCTGTCCTGCAAACTGACTCAAAGTTCAGGTAATAGATTTCCAAGATTTAGAAATGTTGTGTGAGGTTTATTTATTTCATATTTCCTTCCATCTAAGCAAACTGTAACTTTCGGAAGTGAAATATTTCGAGTATGTCACGTGTATTTTAATGTTAGCTCTGCTTCACATTCAAACTTCTCACAGACCCCTGTGATGCCTTGCTGCAAAAATATATAGCTGCCAAGAGTGGTTGTGGGAAGTTAGAATTGCCAGAAAACCATACAAACAATCTAACAATAGAGCCTTGGATTTCTGAATATAATTGCACCATGTAAAGTCAAAATATAATATTTAAATGATTTTATATAATGATGAGTGTGGGCTAGAGAGAATCCAGATAGAATTTTATTTTTTTAAACAGTTCCGGGAAAAACATGGCCTTGACTTGGAAGTATAGCACGAAATATTTTTATACAGCATGAGTTCTCATTACCTAATCATATGATTTGTAGACCTGAATTGGAAACCAGGAAATAAACAAAGAAAAATATTCAAGCTATAAAAGATGGGAGTTTAAAATTTTCTTTGTATTTCTGATTAAAGCTATTAGGTAGCTAAATGGTCACCCATGATTTTAAAAAGCATCTGGACATTAAAAATAGGTAAATTTCTGCGGGACTTGGATGTCAGCTATTCCTGAAAAGCTTTATTTCACCGCTTTCCAACCCTGAATCAATCCACTTAAACGCAGCTGTATTTCAGATGCTCAGTGGAACTGTCCATGTAATGCATATAGTTGACAAATAGTCTGCAGAAAAAGCTAGATCCATTTGAAGATCTTTTTCTGTAAATGGTATTCACGTTATTTGTACAAACACACAGATGGGATTTCTGCTGTCTTCTTCAGGCCACTTCCTCCAGAGAGCTCTCCATCAAATCTCTCTAGTTCTACTCTTCTGGTGATCCAAAGTCAGCACTGGGATGGTCCAAGTGCATGAATTACTGTCTGCTAGAGGTGCACCCCGAGGGCTTCTGTGTGCAGCATCACGTGAGCCCTACTAATGTCACCCTGTTGGTATAAACTGAGCTAGCTGGACCTTAAGGGACAAGATTGTGCACTGATATTGTAATAGAAATTAGGTACTAAGAAGGAGGCTGGAAGATTTAAATATTTCTGCCTCCAGCTTAAGCAACACTAAATCTTGGTCTTTATCTGAAAAACTAGGTGAATTAGCCTATTTGGCATTCCTATGCCAAAAATGTCAGTAATACAACAAGAACCGTCAAAAGAGTAACAATTCCAATCATTACTTTGTAAAAATAATTCATTGGAAGAAGTCGGGAAGAAGGATGAAACATGCCAATATCCTACCCTGAGAATCATTCTGTTGATTTGCACAGGTTTCTTATTATATACCCATCTAATGCATTGGACATGCATGCTTGTGATGACACAAATACTTGCAAAGCTTACCAGATAAACCATGTTCTCTTCAGACAGCAAAACATTGCTTGATGGTTGTGTTTGCTAATTACATTTAGACTCAATGTTCTTAAAGGTCTTTTCCAACCAAAGTGATTCCATCATTCTCTAAATCGCAGATCCTGCTTGTCTTGGTTTAGGGCAAATTTGGCAGCAATCCTCAAGAAGGGGTGATTTA
The DNA here is from genome assembly GCF_037042795.1 of Molothrus aeneus. Classification (NCBI taxonomy): domain Eukaryota; kingdom Metazoa; phylum Chordata; class Aves; order Passeriformes; family Icteridae; genus Molothrus; species Molothrus aeneus. Next base: position 86,554 of record NW_027098925.1, on the reverse strand, counting down.
TTAAAAATATTGATCTAGTACTGATATCCAACTGTGACGGACCAAGGCTCTCTAACAGTTCAAAATTAGAAAGTGTATGTTTATTGCAACGCTGGGCAGCGTGCGGGATAGCTCCCAAATACACACTGTGATTTAGAGGTGATAACAGAGTCTTTTTATCTATACAAGTATTGAATACCCAAAAGACAAATACATATTCATAATTTAGGTACATCCCATCATTCCTCACTTCGTATGGTAATTAGTTCAAAAGCTATTAAGCACACGTAGTTTGTTCCTCAAACTGAATCGGTGGTCCCTTTCATGGGGAGGGGTTCCAAAATGAGGAAATAAATGAAGTCTTCCTGGTTCTGAACTTTCTACATTTTCAATGCAAATATGACAAATGAACCCATTGGTAGAACTCCCATTCCCCATCTTCAATTAGTTTCAGAACAGAGGTGGCCTACAATTGTCTTATGTTCCTAAAAGCTATTTATGAGTTTCTATATTCTTCATGATAAACCCAGCTAAGCAAACATGATGTTGACAAGCAATCAATTATTAGTTAACTACTAACTCTTAACTTCAACAAGGCCTACCTATTTATTTTGATAAACTCTAATAAGGCTTATCTCTAACTAAAACCTCAGCTCCTCTAAAATCCCTAAATTTCTTTAAAGTTTATGTCTCAGGGGGCCCCGCCCAGAAAGCCCACCTACACGGCCCCTCCCCTCAACTGGTCTGGGAAACATTTCCTCTGAGAGAAGTGGAAAAAATCTGTTTATTTACCAGGGAAAGCACCCCCCAGCACAAAAAATGAACAATACCAGATGACAAAACTCAATCGCCGCTCTGAAGAGACAACAAATTCAGAAAGTCTCTCCTGTGGATGCTTGCTCTGTTATCAATCCCTCCGGCACTAGGAAAGGCTGCTGCCCAGAGTAGGCCCCCATAGGCCACAAAGTGCAAGCTCTCAGTGCTCTCCAGGTCCCAGTCTGGAGCAGGTTTGAACAGTTCCAAGAAAAGGGAAAGAAAAAAGACAGTCCAGGGAAAACTCTGCCTCAGCCAGCTAAACCAACTGAAAAGCAAAGAACACTCTGTTCTGCTCCATCAGTGCCCAGACAACACAGTGCAGCACAGAATGTGGAGCAGTGTTGCTTTTAGAAGAGTGAGTGCAGCCTGTGATAACAAACTCCGTACTTCTTCTTCTCCCCACCTTTGCTCTCAGAAGCAGTCTTGAAGGCAGAGAATATAATATCCAGCATTAACAGAACAGATGGCTGGGGATACAACATCATAAAGTCACCCTAGGACACTGCTCTACTGAGATATGTCACCAGACTATGCTAAGACAAAGTTTTGGAACTGCTAATTAAAATTCTACTATCACAGTGAAGCTGAGGAGGAAACACAGCTCACTCCAGTTACCTTGTGGCATGCCAATACTTCCTTTCAATCACAATGGTTTTCGTCTTTAAGTCCGTGACATCACAGGCATAATTCAATATCTTTTGGGCAGGAAGGAAGATATTCTTCTTCTCATTATACTGATGGGTAAGCTGAAATGCAAAGCAGTTAATTCAAAGTGAAACAGCGATAAAGTCAATAGTAAAACTCACCACAGTTTTGTTTACCAACCCAAGTCCTTACGATCCCAAAATACAAGAACAGCTGTAAAAGCCTTGTGGTTTCTTAATTTTTTCCTATACCTACATGGGAGGGTAAGGGATAAATGATCCCAAACAATGGTAATCCACAACAAAGCATTCTTGACATCATATTCAGCTTTTGCATAGCGAGCTCTTCACCTGATCAAGTTATTCCATTGCAATAGTTTGGGGAGTATCTTAGAGGGCTGCCTGTTGTTGGTTTAAACCATCTTGATCATTCAGGAACCCAGTAGCAATGAGAAAGTTCAAAATAAGATAGTGCTACACATTGATTTTCCTATATGACAGACATATTTCTACAAGACAGAAGGCTGACCTAATGCTTCCCTACAACATGGCTGAAGTGGCATCCTGTTCCCCATAGGTTTTTCAGTTTAATTTTAGCAGCTTTCTTACTAGATTAATGAGCTGAACTAACTCAAAAAGGAATCAGATAAGTGCCAGAGCTTTAAAACAAACAACAACAACAACAACAACAAAAAAGATGCAAAATGGTGATTTGTGGGTGCGTTTGAAAACAGAAATTTTTTTGTATTTTTCATAGAGACATGGCATTCTCTAGAATGATATTGCTCCAACGGTTTGAGTTTGGTTTTCTTTTTCCCCCTCAATTGTAAATGTTATGCATTCTTTTTGGCCATTTCAGTAAATAGATTTTCTGATACGTGTGAAAGACAGTCTAAAGTTCCCCTCATTTGCCTCACGACCATTCCCAGGACAGACCCTGGGACCCTAAAGACACCGATGGGAATTCTGGCCTGCCAGTAATGGATGAACACCAAAAATCCTGAGGCCCCTGAGCAGAATTCTGGCCTGCCAAGTGATTGTTCACAGCTGTGTCTTCAGTGACTGCTTCTAGCAGGGCCTGCCAAAGGGCGACCCGGCCTATATGCTTGCACCTGCTTCACGACAATAGACCAGGAATTTTCCCACCTCTTGGCCAGATGAACTTGCTGGGGCAACTTGGTAGCCCCCCCATGGAAAATCCTTCATCTCCACTACCAGCGTGAGGCACCGAGGTTGAAGCCCCCCTACCAAGGACTGAGACTGAGACACCTGTAATTCTGATGCAGGGGTGCTGGCCTGACTGAAGCAGGATGCCTGCTGAGTGTTGCCTACAGATGTGTTCACCGGACCTAGACTGGTTTCCCCCAGAAAGCAGTCCTGAAACAGTGGGTCCCACTCACTGCTGATACTGACTTATCCTGCTGAGAACATGGACTGTCTGTACCCGTCTTCAATATCTTTTTCCCCCTCAGCAATTTCAATAGACTTCTTCTTCTTCTTGATTGTATCTCAGCCATTTCAAGATTCTGTTTCCCCCCTCAGCAATGGACTATAATAGAACCTTGAGTTAACCAGGACTTTGAGATCTTCCCAACGTGACTAGGCAAACTCTATCAGCTGGACTAAGAGGACTTAGTCTCTCCATGTTTGGTAGCTATACTCCTCTCTCTTTCTCCCCCTCTTTTTTATTCTTTTCCTCTCCCTGATTCCTTTCAGGCATTTGCTGTGGTCATTCTATAAAGGTGCATTTGTTTGGATTGATACTGCAATCCCCTTTCCAGGTTGTCTGTTGCACTCCGAGATCAGTTAACCAACCAACCAGTTAACCAACCCCTTGGTATCAGCGGATCGTGACAATACCTTCTTTCAAGCTGACATTGGTTCTAGTCCATATAAGCACACTGGTAGGTAAAAGTAGACTCTAAAAGATAACATTCAAAATGTATTTCCCTTGTCTTCCCATTAAAGCAAGTGAAGAAAGCAGACAGGAGATCTTCAGATAACATGCTATGCAAATTGAAAAGATTCTGTCCTTATTTGAAGCAACTGAGAAACTCACACAATGAAATACAGTTCAGACAGATCGAAGGGTCACAGATGATGTCAAATCTGTACTTTCAATGTTTGAATGAAGCAAGATTTCTTGAAGTACAATCCTATAAAATGAAGGTGAGTTTGCAGAAGCAATTGAACTGGGTCTGTTTTATAAACACAATGTTTTCTAAGTAACTGAGGATTCAGGAAGGCAACCTTGGAATTTAAAGGATTTAGAAAGATACAAATACCAAGACTGGCAGTTCATTAGCTTTAACAGTCTCTTCAAATAAGATCTATTTTTAACTTCTTCTTGTAGTAGGTCTGAAGACATTAGGAATGATGCAATAAAACAAAACAAACAACAAACCAAAACAAAACCAAAACAGCTTTCTCAAAAAGCTTGGAGAAACCAGAGAAATTATGATTTTTAGGGGTTAAGTAGTCCTTTAAAAGTTGTCTCTGGGAAAAGAGATAAAAAACCACTAATTGACTGTGGAGTATATTCCAAACCTGTCCTGAAGCATGTAAGGGACAAGAGCCTGTAATAAAACTACTATGCTGGGTTCATCTGTTAAAAGCATTCCAGAATGGTTGAAATTATCAATCACATAATGTGGGATTAAAAAAAAAAAAAAAAAAAAAAAGAAAAAAAGAAAAAGAAAAAAGAAGAAAGCATAGAGAAAAAAATATTTTGAACATGTTTTCCCATTCCCAGATGGCATAACAGCTTTATTTCATTTTGTTCCTAAGACTGATTAATAGCTTATGAAGTGTTTTACAATTGAGAGTGAGAGTGTTCACACTAACCATACAATTTGGATGGATCTCTTTTACTTTGCACAGCAGCAGATACGGTTTAGCACTCCACAGTTCAGTCCCCGAAAGTGAATGGGTGTGGCAGATTTAACCTAACTGGCCAGTCCACCAGAATGCTTAATTATCTTGGAAAATGCTTTGCTCTGTCTCATTATCTGGACATGTCTCTCTAGCTCCGCTTTGAGCTCCTTGATCTTTCATCTACAGGATGAGATCCAATTTAGCTTAGCAAGGACATAGCCTTTCAAAACCACATCTTTTATCTTCTGCATTCATACAAGTACATTTCTACTGCAGGGAACCCTGTGGAAGATCCTAGTTGTTTTGTTTCTCAGATAGTTGTTGCATAAAAGAGCTCTTCTTTTAATTTTTTCCCTGCTAAAGTATAGGCTCTGTACTTAACTGATTGTGATGCTAACTCATTATCATCTATTCTTCAGTCGTACAGAGTAGGCAGCAAAGTTTTCTTCTGAAGACATTCATTTAATGAGAAATGCTGAAGGTCTGACTTTAGTTGCAAAGGTCACCGATTGACCGGTTGCAAAATTGTTAAGTCTAGTAAGAGCAGGAAAAGTGTGCTGTTGCTGTGCCTGTAAATGTCGTGTCAGCTGCTGTTGGGATAAAAAGCATGAGCATAAGAAAAGATATCTGCATGGATAGAAAAGAAATTTGTTGTGATTTCTGCACAAGAGGAAGTATGAAGCACTTATTTCAGTGGCTAAGACAGTATCATCATTGGGCCAGTTCTCTTCAACATCTTTTGAACAACCTGGACACAGCACTTGAAGGAATATTAAGACAGTTTGCCAAAGACACTAAATTGGGAGGAGCTGTGAACTAACTCCCTTGAGGGCACAGAGACCTTGCAGAGAGATCTTGCCAAATAGGAGAGATGGGCAATTCTTGCTGGCCGGGAGTCTATGCACAAATCACAAAAGGGGCGGGACTGCTGGGGACGGCGTCTCAAGCTGGTTTTTTTCCAGCATCAGTCTCATGACATGGTGATGACAATGGGAAGCTGCCAGCAGCTCACGTCCCCAGCAGCAGACAAAGAACTTAATGTTACAACTTACTTGAAAAGTTTTTTGACCAATCACACAAAGCAAAAGCATATTGACAGTACTTCTGTCCAATCACTATAAAGACATGTACCTGGGCTTAGAACGATGCTCGCTTCTTTCGAATAAAAGACCTGCTTGTAAGCCTTAAGATACAACGCACAGAGCTCCATTATTAAGCTTAGAACTACCTAACATCGCACTAGATATACTTTGCTGTAGCTTAGGGAGTTATTCTAGACAAGCATTAATACACAGACCATTGTTCCATTTGTCCTTACTTTTCTACTTCTCATCTAATTTTTCTGCTGACAAACCTTATGACTACTGCTTAGCTCCAATGACAGTTCTGCTGTCTCTGAGGCCTTCCTTTTGCAGCTTTCCCAAACCCCTCTGTTTTTGAGGATTCCCACAGGCAATCACCAACCAGATGGAGTGGAACAAGGGCAAGTGCTGGATTCAGCACCTGCAACAGGGCAATCCTGGTGGGTGTATAGACTGGGGAGGGAGCAAGAGGCTGGGAGAAGCACTGCAGAAAGGGACCCAGGCTCCTGGCCAATGGCAAGCTGAATGTGCATCAGCAGTGCCCTGGCAGCCAGGAGGGCCAAGCCTGTCCTGGGGTGCATCAGGCACAGTATCACCAGCTGGGCAAGGAAGGGGATTGTCTTGCTCTGCTCTGCTCTGCTCTGCTCTTCTCTGCTCTGCTCTGCTCTGCTCTGCTCTGGGGCGGAATCACCTTGGTATTAGAAAGTCCTCAAATGAGGTCTACAAAGACAGGACTCAAAGAAATGGCATGCAGCTGAGTCAGGGGAGGTTTAGGTTGGGTATCCGGAAAAAGTTTTTAACCAGAGAATGGCTGGGCACTGGAAGAGTCTTTCCAGGGAGTGGTCACACCATCACACCTGTCTGAGTTTGGGACATTGCTCTCAGGCATATGGTGTGATTCTCAAGGATGGCCCCAGGCAGGGCCAGGAGTTGGACTGATGATGATCCTGATGGGGTCCTTCCAATTCAACAGATTCAATGACTCAATGGTTCTGTCCTGGCCACTCAAGGTATATTGCTTGGTCTCATCAGATTTTGATCTGCTCTTGTTGGTCAGACTTTGTCCCTACTGGCTAATGATATTTATCACAAAAGACAAAGTGCCTTTTCTCAATTTTCTCAAGCAATTGGAACATGCGCCTTAGAATCCTAAAAAAGTCTTTTCTTTGAAACAACACTGTAGTGTTTTTCAGTGCCCAGTAGTCTTTCCAGATCTTAAGGAGAAAGAAGGCAAAATGAGGGGACGTATTACAATGAATGATTGTCAATTTTCCGGTTCTTTAGCAGTATATTTGTACTTCCACTATTCTTTGCTGTAAAATCATGGTTTTCTATAGTATCCAATTTTCTAGCAAGACACATTTCTGCAACTGAGCCCATCAGTCATTGTGAAAATATATTGTCAAAAGTACAAAACATATGAATAGGCAGTGACAAGTGAGGGAAAAAAGAAGTATGAGAAGCAGCTGCATGATACTAAAGTGAGACAAGAAGGAGGAGAAGGTGCTCCAGTTGACACAGCAAAGAATCCCCCACAGTCCCTGGAGGACATCATCATCAAGCAGGTTGTCTCCCAGCAGTCCCTGGAGAACCGTGGAGGAACACAATGGAGCTCGTGGGGTGCTCCATTGCACAGCAGGTGAATGTGCTTTGAAGGAAGCTGCAGCTTGTGGAGGGAGGGAGGGCCAGAAAAGCATCCTTGACCTCTTGGAAGAGTGGAAGAGTACGTGCAAATCTTAAACAGCTGCTAACTCTAATCTATTCTCTTTCCACTTCTTGTCTTAGGTAAGTAAGAAGACAACCCAAGAATTAGAAGCCTAAATTCTTTTGCTTGAGGCTCCCATTCTTTCTGCCATTCTCTTAAAATTTAGTTTGAAGTAAAACTCATGATAAAGTTCTTAAGGCTTGATGTTCAGGCTTGTTTCAGAAAATAGGGAGTGCAAATAACTCTTGTCACTGTCATTTTTTTCATAGAAGGAAAAAAGGGAAATTACTGGTTTTCAAGGACTTACAGAAATCCATTGGTAACGGTGGTGAGACTGAAGAGTTTAATTAATCTGAAAAGAGAATGTCGTGGAGCTACCTCAGCGCTGTACAAGTTTTTTTACCAGGAAGTCTAGACTTTTAAACAGACTAAGGACACAATAGTTATCTCTGGGAATATTTTAGTATGTATAGTACATTCATCTTTAAATAGTTCTATCTGTTTGACAGTTATGACTTAGGCTTTAAATTTGATGTGAAAAGAAATATTTGTGATTCAGATCATTTCCATTTCTGAAGCATTTCAGTTGTTGACTGTTTTTGCTGTCTCCTGAGGGCGGGAAAATAGTCTTTGTACCAATACTGAAACAAACTAGATGGAAAAATTTGTTTTCCTCATTCTTTTCTGTCTATTTGAACAGGCACAGCAGCAAGACCACTGCTATGCGTCTGAGTGGCCCTTCCACTCCTGGAGGACAAACTTGTAGTGGCTAGTATGTTATTTGCACACATTTCTGATGCCGGCTGTTAACTGTTGTGCAGAAAGATCTGTCAACCTTTTTCACAGGAGGACACTTCTGAATTGCTTCACTTGTCTCTGAAGCAGAGAACTAAGCTGGCACTCCATTTCTGAGATCTTGCTGCGTTAGCCCCCAAACCCATTTCTTTCAAATGCCTTTTACTTTCAACCAAAGCACTTCATTACTTCATGATGTAATCTCTTGTTCTTAATGTTCGGGGGATTGTTTTAGACTGATAAGACCATATTGCAGTAAGCAGGTAGAACATCTATCTTAAGCAGTATCCATCACTTGGCTTTGGTTCATGTATCATAACATCTGCAAGGAATGTCATTTACAATCAATGGATGGGCTGGGGTAACGGGCCACAGGTTTAGGAATCTTTCTCCAATTAATTTTGCGTTAAAATTTAGCTCTTATCATTTCAATTGTGTCTTTATTAAAACAATCATCTATTTATTACCTGTACCACAATGAACTGTGTACCTGTACCACAGTCAACAGGGGTTGAGCATCCTACAACAATTCCAAGAAGAAGAATGGTCTGAGCCCCCAGTGCAGCACATGAAGTCTGTCATCAAGTCAGAGTCCCGCAGGCGTTTTCTCAGCCTGGAGAAGAGCAGACTCTGGGCAAATTGTTAGAGCAGCTCTCCAGCAGCTGAAGACAGCCTACCAGAAGGAGGCAAGTGAGCTACACAAGGGCACGGAGCAATAGGAAAAGTGTGGATGGCTTTAAAACCTGAAGAGTATAGGTTTCCTTTGGCTATTGGGAAGAAATTCCTTGCCAAGATGGTTGGGAGACACTAGAACATGTTGTGGGTGACCAATTCCTGGAAGTGATCAAGGCCAGCTTGAATGGGTCTTTGAGCTTAAGGCGGTCTAGTGGAAGGTGTCCCTGACAATGACATGGTGGGGAGGAGGTAGGTGAATTTAAGGTCCCTTCCAAAGCCAACCATTCCATTATTCTATGGTAATCATTCTGTACAGTAGCAGTAAGAAGTTGAAGCTAGAAATAACATATTCATGCTGAGAAACTGCTATCCAATGAGTTGAACTGTTTGGGTCACACATTTATGTGCCATTTAGCAATACTATATCTAATATCTAGTCCTCGCTCTTTATCATACACGCAAGTATTTTATCATCTTTAACGTTTCTGACATTTGGGAATTTTCTTCCCTTCTCTTTCTTTCTTTCTTTCTTTCTTTCTTTCTTTCTTTCTTTCTTTCTTTCTTTCTTTCTTTCTTTCTTTCTTTCTTTCTTTCTTTCTTTCTTTCTTTCTTTCTTTCTTTCTTTCTTTCTTTCTTTCTTTCTTTCTTTCTTTCTTTCTTTCTTTCTTTCTTTCTTTCTTTCTTTCTTTCTTTCTTTCTTTCTTTCTTTCTTTCTTTCTTTCTTTCTTTCTTTCTTTCTTTCTTTCTTTCTTTCTTTCCCCCTTTCCCCCTTTCCCCCTTTCCCCCTTTCCCTCTTTCCCTTGTTCCTTCTTTTTCCCTTCCTTTTCTTTCTTTTTCTTTCTTTCTTTCTTTCTTTTTCTTTCTCTCTTTCCTTCTTTCTTTTCTTTCCTTCCCCCACTTCCTTCCTTCACTGCCTTCCTTCCACTATGTCCTTCTTTCTGCCACATCCTTCTGCCACTTCCTTCCCTCCCTCCCTCCACTTTGATGTTAATTTGCAAACTGTCCAGTAGTTACAGGAAATTACTCTTCTTAAATATCATTTTGAAGCTTAGAAATGAATAACAAAATTGTGTCAAACCATGGCATTTAAAAGCCACCTGAAAGTGAGAACTAGCTATTGAAAAGACAAAAATACAAAAATGAAATGATGGAGTGGATGGTTTTAAGGGATATTCTTTGTATTGCTTTGCTACAAATGAGGATCTCAATTTTTACACCTTCTAAAAACACATCTTGAAACTTACTACTTTCCGTGACAAAAATATTTCCAAAACAAGGAAATTGATTTATGCAGATGGAAATATCATCTCCCAAATAGTCATCATCAAGTCCAAAAGATTACCCTGCTTTTACGTAGTAAGCTTTATGGAGATTTCTATTCTCACACAAACCAAGAAGAATCTTTCAAATGACTAGAAAATCTTTAAAAGCAAAATAACCTTGAAGAAAAAAGATCCAAAAAAGAGCCGGGAATTAGATACGTCCACACTTGTTACATGTTGGTTACTAATATTGGCTCTAGTTTGTTGGCGAGTACACTTCCCATTCACGCACGCACGCACCCCTCTTCCTCCTGCACACAGATGTGTGATATTGGGTCTCAAAGAATGGACTATTTTCTCTTAGATAGGTTTTGGTTCTCAAAGTCAAAGCGTAGTCTTCCTGGCTCTATTACCAGGATTTTGTTCCGGGAAGGGAATGTGCTTGTGCCTGTTAGAAATGGGGAGGAGGGGACAGAAAGCAAAGCCATTTGAAGACAACCTGCAGCATAACTAAGAAAGTGGGGTGCTTCTTGACTGCACAACAAAAGAAAGATCGGGAGTAAAATGGAGGAAAACTTGAGGTGCTGATAGAGTTTCTCCTTGTGACAGCTTTCAAACGGACAGAAAACAGCACTTCCTCATTCTCCTGCCTTTTCAATTCACATTAACATTGGAAGAAAAGGGGTTTTGGACAACTTTCTTTTGCTTCTTGCCTAACACTCTGCTGACATTCCGTGCAACTTCCAGAAAAAGATCCGGGATGCTTTTTGTACTGGGAGAGTTTCTCCTTGCGAGACCTAGTAGAAAAGCTTTTTGCTAAGATGTAGGCGACAAGAGACGCAGATTCAGAGATACGGAGCTCTCCGAAGGTAAGGACCGCTCCCGGGCGTCTTTCCGCAGAAGCCGTGCTCCGGAGCGCAGCGCGACCGGCACAATGCTCTGTGTGCAAAGAAGCGGCTTCTTCGCCTCCGGGAGACGGAGACCGCGGCCGCGTCTTTAAAAGCGAAGAAAAAAGTCGCACAACATGGGGATTGTGTGTGCAGCTCTCAAACCTAAAGAAAACAGTACCTTACCACTCTCCGGCCTTTTCCATTCACATTACCATTCCAAAAGAAGGAGTTTTGGACAACTTTCTTTTGCTTCTTGCTAAACACTCTGCAGACCTCCGTGCAACTTCTAGAACAAGAGCGGAGATGCTTTCCATACTGGCACAGTTGGTCCTTGCAAGACATAGTAAAAAAGCTTTTTGCTAAGTTTTATGTGACCAGAGAGGCAGAAGGCAGAGTAAAGAGCTCTCCGAAACTAAGCCCCCTGCCAGGGCGTCTTTCGTCAGAAGCCGCTCTCCGGAGATCACCGCCACCGGCACAATGCTCTGTGCGCGAAGAAGCCGCTTCTTCGCCTCCGGGAGATGGAGAGAACGGCCGCTTCCCAAAGGCGAAGATGCAAGCCGCAGCACACAGATATAGCGTGTGCAGCTTTGAAATTGATAGAAACGAGTACATTAGCATTCTCCTGCCGTTTCATTCACGTTATATTCGAATAAAAGGAGTTATGGGACACTATCTTTTTCATCTTCTTAAACACTCTGCAGTCCTCTGTGCAACTCTTAGAAGAAGATCGGGGATGTTTTCTTTCCTGGCAGAGTTTCTCTTTGCAAGATATGGTGGAAAAGCTTTTTGCTGTGTGTTGAGCGGCAAGACACGCAGAAGACGCAGATACGCAGCTCTCCGAAGCTAAGTGCCGGTCCACGGCTTCTTTCGGCAGAAGCCGCTCTTAGGTGCTCACCGCGACCGGCCCAATGCTCTGTGTGCAAAGAAGCCGCTTCTTCGCCTGCGGGAGAATCGGCGAGCGGCAGCTTCCCAAAGGCGAAGATGCAAGCCGCACCATGCAGGCACAGTGTGGGCTGCATTCAGACTTAGAGAAAACAGTACTTTACCACTCTCCTGCCTTTTCCATGGTTATTATATTGGAAAAGAACGAGTTTTGGACAACTACCTTTCATTCTTGCCAAACTCTTTGCAGACCTCCGTGCAAGCTTTAGAACAAGATTTTGGATGTTTTCTTTCCTGGCAGAGTTTCTCTTTGCAAGATATGGTGGAAAAGCTTTTTGCTGAGTGTAGAGCGGCAAGACACGCAGAAGACGCAGATACGCAGCTCTCCGAAGCTAAGTGCCGGTCCCGGGCTTCTTTCGGCACAAACTGCTCTCAGGAGCTCCCTGCGCTCGCCACAATGCTCAGTGTGCGAAGAAGCCGCTTCTTCGCCTCCGGGAGAATCGGCGAGCGGCAGCTTCCCAAAGGCGAAGATACAAGCTGCACCACACAGGCACAGTGTGGGCAGCCTTCAGACTTAGAGAAAACAGTACTTTACCACTCTCCTGCCTTTTCCATTGTTATTATATTGGAAAAGAACGAGTTTTGGACAACTACCTTTCATTCTTGCCAAACTCTTTGCAGACCTCCGTGCAAGCTTTAGAACAAGATTTTGGATGTTTTCTTTCCTGGCAGAGTTTCTCTTTGCAAGATATGCTGGAAAAGCTTTTTGCTGAGTGTAGAGCGGCAAGACACGCAGAAGACGCAGATAGGCAGCTCTCCGAAGCTAAGTGCCGGTCCCGGGCTTCTTTCGGCACAAACCGCTCTCAGGAGCTCCCTGCGCTCGCCACAATGCTCTGTGTGCGAAGAAGCCGCTTCTTCGCCTCCGGGAGAATCGGCGAGCGGCAGCTTCCCAAAGGCGAAGATGCAAGCTGCACCACGCAGGCACAGTGTGGGCAGCCTTCAGACTTAGAGAAAACAGTACTTTACCACTCTCCTGCCTTTTCCATGGTTATTCTATTGGAAAAGAACGAGTTTTGGACAACTACCTTTCATTCTTGCCAAACTCTTTGCAGACCCCCGTGCAAGCTTTAGAAGAAGATTTTGGATGTTTTCTTTCCTGGCAGAGTTTCTCCTTGCAAGATATGGTGGAAAAGCTTTTTGCTGAGTGTAGAGCGGCAAGACACGCAGAAGACGCAGATACGCAGCTCTCCGAAGCTAAGTGCCGGTCCCGGGCTTCTTTCAGCACAAACCGCTCTCAGGAGCTCCCTGCGCTCGCCACAATGCTCTGTGTGCGAAGAAGCCGCTTCTTCGCCTCCGGGAGAATCGGCGAGCGGCAGCTTCCCAAAGGCGAAGATGCAAGCTGCAGCACACAGGCACAGTGTGGGCAGCCTTCAGACTTAGAGAAAACAGTACTTTACCACTCTCCTGCCTTTTCCATGGTTATTCTATTGGAAAAGAACGAGTTTTGGACAACTACCTTTCATTCTTGCCAAACGCTTTGCAGACCCCCGTGCAAGCTTTAGAACAAGATTTTGGATGTTTTCTTTCCTGGCAGAGTTTCTCCTTGCAAGATATGGTGGAAAAGCTTTTTGCTGAGTGTAGAGCGGCAAGACACGCAGAAGACGCAGATACGCAGCTCTCCGAAGCTAAGTGCCGGTCCCGGGCTTCTTTCGGCACAAACCGCTCTCAGGAGCTCCCTGCGCTCGCCACAATGCTCTGTGTGCGAAGAAGCCGCTTCTTCGCCTCCGGGAGAATCGGCGAGCAGCAGCTTCCCAAAGGCGAAGATGCAAGCTGCAGCACACAGGCACAGTGTGGGCAGCATTCAGACTTAGAGAAAACAGTACTTTACCACTCTCCTGCCTTTTCCATGGTTATTCTATTGGAAAAGAACGAGTTTTGGACAACTACCTTTCATTCTTGCCAAACGCTTTGCAGACCCCCGTGCAAGCTTTAGAACAAGATTTTGGATGTTTTCTTTCCTGGCAGAGTTTCTCCTTGCAAGATATGGTGGAAAAGCTTTTTGCTGAGTGTAGAGCGGCAAGACACGCAGAAGACGCAGATACGCAGCTCTCCGAAGCTAAGTGCCGGTCCCGGGCTTCTTTCGGCACAAACCGCTCTCAGGAGCTCCCTGCGCTCGCCACAATGCTCTGTGTGCGAAGAAGCCGCTTCTTCGCCTCCGGGAGAATCGGCGAGCGGCAGCTTCCCAAAGGCGAAGATGCAAGCTGCACCACGCAGGCACAGTGTGGGCAGCCTTCAGACTTAGAGAAAACAGTACTTTACCACTCTCCTGCCTTTTCCATGGTTATTCTATTGGAAAAGAACGAGTTTTGGACAACTACCTTTCATTCTTGCCAAACTCTTTGCAGACCCCCGTGCAAGCTTTAGAACAAGATTTTGGATGTTTTCTTTCCTGGCAGAGTTTCTCCTTGCAAGATATGGTGGAAAAGCTTTTTGCTGAGTGTAGAGCGGCAAGACACGCAGAAGACGCAGATACGCAGCTCTCCGAAGCTAAGTGCCGGTCCCGGGCTTCTTTCGGCACAAACCGCTCTCAGGAGCTCCCTGCGCTCGCCACAATGCTCTGTGTGCGAAGAAGCCGCTTCTTCGCCTGCGGGAGAATCGGCGAGCGGCAGCTTCCCAAAGGCGAAGATGCAAGCTGCAGCACACAGGCACAGTGTGGGCAGCCTTCAGACTTAGAGAAAACAGTACTTTACCACTCTCCTGCCTTTTCCATGGTTATTCTATTGGAAAAGAACGAGTTTTGGACAACTACCTTTCATTCTTGCCAAACGCTTTGCAGACCCCCGTGCAAGCTTTAGAACAAGATTTTGGATGTTTTCTTTCCTGGCAGAGTTTCTCCTTGCAAGATATGCTGGAAAAGCTTTTTGCTGAGTGTAGAGCGGCAAGACACGCAGAAGACGCAGATACGCAGCTCTCCGAAGCTAAGTGCCGGTCCCGGGCTTCTTTCGGCACAAACCGCTCTCAGGAGCTCCCTGCGCTCGCCACAATGCTCTGTGTGCGAAGAAGCCGCTTCTTCGCCTCCGGGAGAATCGGCGAGCGGCAGCTTCCCAAAGGCGAAGATGCAAGCTGCAGCACGCAGGCACAGTGTGGGCAGCCTTCAGACTTAGAGAAAACAGAACTTTACCACTCTCCTGCCTTTTCCATGGTTATTCTATTGGAAAAGAACGAGTTTTGGACAACTACCTTTCATTCTTGCCAAACGCTTTGCAGACCCCCGTGCAAGCTTTACAACAAGATTTTGGATGTTTTCTTTCCTGGCAGAGTTTCTCCTTGCAAGATATGGTGGAAAAGCTTTTTGCTGAGTGTAGAGCGGCAAGACACGCAGAAGACGCAGATACGCAGCTCTCCGAAGCTAAGTGCCGGTCCCGGGCTTCTTTCGGCACAAACCGCTCTCAGGAGCTCCCTGCGCTCGCCACAATGCTCTGTGTGCGAAGAAGCCGCTTCTTCGCCTCCGGGAGAATCGGCGAGCGGCAGCTTCCCAAAGGCGAAGATGCAAGCTGCAGCACACAGGCACAGTGTGGGCAGCATTCAGACTTAGAGAAAACAGAACTTTACCACTCTCCTGCCTTTTCCATGGTTATTCTATTGGAAAAGAACGAGTTTTGGACAACTACCTTTCATTCTTGCCAAACTCTTTGCAGACCCCCGTGCAAGCTTTAGAACAAGATTTTGGATGTTTTCTTTCCTGGCAGAGTTTCTCCTTGCAAGATATGGTGGAAAAGCTTTTTGCTGAGTGTAGAGCTGCAAGACACGCAGAAGACGCAGATACGCAGCTCTCCGAAGCTAAGTGCCGGTCCCGGGCTTCTTTCGGCACAAACCGCTCTCAGGAGCTCCCTGCGCTCGCCACAATGCTCTGTGTGCGAAGAAGCCGCTTCTTCGCCTCCGGGAGAATCGGCGAGCGGCAGCTTCCCAAAGGCGAAGATGCAAGCTGCAGCACACAGGCACAGTGTGGGCAGCCTTCAGACTTAGAGAAAACAGTACTTTACCACTCTCCTGCCTTTTCCATGGTTATTCTATTGGAAAAGAACGAGTTTTGGACAACTATCTTTCATTCTTGCCAAACTCTTTGCAGACCCCCGTGCAAGCTTTAGAACAAGATTTTGGATGTTTTCTTTCCTGGCAGAGTTTCTCCTTGCAAGATATGGTGGAAAAGCTTTTTGCTGAGTGTAGAGCGGCAAGACACGCAGAAGACGCAGATACGCAGCTCTCCAAAGCTAAGTGCCGGTCCCGGGCTTCTTTCGGCACAAACCGCTCTCAGGAGCTCCCTGCGCTCGCCAGAATGCTCTGTGTGCGAAGAAGCCGCTTCTTCGCCTCCGGGAGAATCGGCGAGCGGCAGCTTCCCAAAGGCGAAGATGCAAGCTGCAGCACGCAGGCACAGTGTGGGCAGCCTTCAGACTTAGAGAAAACAGTACTTTACCACTCTCCTGCCTTTTCCATGGTTATTCTATTGGAAAAGAACGAGTTTTGGACAACTACCTTTCATTCTTCCAAACTCTTTGCAGACCCCCGTGCAAGCTTTAGAACAAGATTTTGGATGTTTTCTTTCCTGGCAGAGTTTCTCCTTGCAAGATATGGTGGAAAAGCTTTTTGCTGAGTGTAGAGCGGCAAGACACGCAGAAGACGCAGATACGCAGCTCTCCGAAGCTAAGTGCCGGTCCCGGGCTTCTTTCGGCACAAACCGCTCTCAGGAGCTCCCTGCGCTCGCCACAATGCTCTGTGTGCGAAGAAGCCGCTTCTTCGCCTCCGGGAGAATCGGCGAGCGGCAGCTTCCCAAAGGCGAAGATGCAAGCTGCAGCACACAGGCACAGTGTGGGCAGCCTTCAGACTTAGAGAAAACAGTACTTTACCACTCTCCTGCCTTTTCCATGGTTATTCTATTGGAAAAGAACGAGTTTTGGACAACTACCTTTCATTCTTGCCAAACTCTTTGCAGACCCCCGTGCAAGCTTTAGAACAAGATTTTGGATGTTTTCTTTCCTGGCAGAGTTTCTCCTTGCAAGATATGGTGGAAAAGCTTTTTGCTGAGTGTAGAGCGGCAAGACACGCAGAAGACGCAGATACGCAGCTCTCCGAAGCTAAGTGCCGGTCCCGGGCTTCTTTCGGCACAAACCGCTCTCAGGAGCTCCCTGCGCTCGCCACAATGCTCTGTGTGCGAAGAAGCCGCTTCTTCGCCTCCGGGAGAATCGGCGAGCGGCAGCTTCCCAAAGGCGAAGATGCAAGCTGCAGCACGCAGGCACAGTGTGGGCAGCCTTCAGACTTAGAGAAAACAGTACTTTACCACTCTCCTGCCTTTTCCATGGTTATTCTATTGGAAAAGAACGAGTTTTGGACAACTACCTTTCATTCTTGCCAAACTCTTTGCAGACCTCTGTGCAAGCTTTAGAACAAGATTTTGGATGTTTTCTTTCCTGGCAGAGTTTCTCCTTGCAAGATATGGTGGAAAAGCTTTTTGCTGAGTGTAGAGCGGCAAGACACGCAGAAGACGCAGATACGCAGCTCTCCGAAGCTAAGTGCCGGTCCCGGGCTTCTTTCGGCACAAACCGCTCTCAGGAGCTCCCTGCGCTCGCCACAATGCTCTGTGTGCGAAGAAGCCGCTTCTTCGCCTCCGGGAGAATCGGCGAGCGGCAGCTTCCCAAAGGCGAAGATGCAAGCTGCACCACACAGGCACAGTGTGGGCAGCCTTCAGACTTCGAGAAAACAGTACTTTACCACTCTCCTGCCTTTTCCATGGTTATTCTATTGGAAAAGAACGAGTTTTGGACAACTACCTTTCATTCTTGCCAAACTCTTTGCAGACCCCCGTGCAAGCTTTAGAACAAGATTTTGGATGTTTTCTTTCCTGGCAGAGTTTCTCCTTGCAAGATATGGTGGAAAAGCTTTTTGCTGAGTGTAGAGCGGCAAGACACGCAGAAGACGCAGATACGCAGCTCTCCGAAGCTAAGTGCCGGTCCCGGGCTTCTTTCGGCACAAACCGCTCTCAGGAGCTCCCTGCGCTCGCCACAATGCTCTGTGTGCGAAGAAGCCGCTTCTTCGCCTCCGGGAGAATCGGCGAGCGGCAGCTTCCCAAAGGCGAAGATGCAAGCTGCAGCACACAGGCACAGTGTGGGCAGCCTTCAGACTTAGAGAAAACAGTACTTTACCACTCTCCTGCCTTTTCCATGGTTATTCTATTGGAAAAGAACGAGTTTTGGACAACTACCTTTCATTCTTGCCAAACGCTTTGCAGACCCCCGTGCAAGCTTTAGAACAAGATTTTGGATGTTTTCTTTCCTGGCAGAGTTTCTCCTTGCAAGATATGGTGGAAAAGCTTTTTGCTGAGTGTAGAGCGGCAAGACACGCAGAAGACGCAGATACGCAGCTCTCCGAAGCTAAGTGCCGGTCCCGGGCTTCTTTCGGCACAAACCGCTCTCAGGAGCTCCCTGCGCTCGCCACAATGCTCTGTGTGCGAAGAAGCCGCTTCTTCGCCTCCGGGAGAATCGGCGAGCGGCAGCTTCCCAAAGGCGAAGATGCAAGCTGCAGCACACAGGCACAGTGTGGGCAGCATTCAGACTTAGAGAAAACAGAACTTTACCACTCTCCTGCCTTTTCCATGGTTATTCTATTGGAAAAGAACGAGTTTTGGACAACTACCTTTCATTCTTGCCAAACTCTTTGCAGACCCCCGTGCAAGCTTTAGAACAAGATTTTGGATGTTTTCTTTCCTGGCAGAGTTTCTCCTTGCAAGATATGGTGGAAAAGCTTTTTGCTGAGTGTAGAGCGGCAAGACACGCAGAAGACGCAGATACGCAGCTCTCCGAAGCTAAGTGCCGGTCCCGGGCTTCTTTCGGCACAAACCGCTCTCAGGAGCTCCCTGCGCTCGCCACAATGCTCTGTGTGCGAAGAAGCCGCTTCTTCGCCTCCGGGAGAATCGGCGAGCGGCAGCTTCCCAAAGGCGAAGATGCAAGCTGCAGCACACAGGCACAGTGTGGGCAGCATTCAGACTTAGAGAAAACAGAACTTTACCACTCTCCTGCCTTTTCCATGGTTATTCTATTGGAAAAGAACGAGTTTTGGACAACTACCTTTCATTCTTGCCAAACTCTTTGCAGACCCCCGTGCAAGCTTTAGAACAAGATTTTGGATGTTTTCTTTCCTGGCAGAGTTTCTCCTTGCAAGATATGGTGGAAAAGCTTTTTGCTGAGTGTAGAGCGGCAAGACACGCAGAAGACGCAGATACGCAGCTCTCCGAAGCTAAGTGCCGGTCCCGGGCTTCTTTCGGCACAAACCGCTCTCAGGAGCTCCCTGCGCTCGCCACAATGCTGTGTGCGAAGAAGCCGCTTCTTCGCCTCCGGGAGAATCGGCGAGCGGCAGCTTCCCAAAGGCGAAGATGCAAGCTGCAGCACGCAGGCACAGTGTGGGCAGCCTTCAGACTTAGAGAAAACAGTACTTTACCACTCTCCTGCCTTTTCCATGGTTATTCTATTGGAAAAGAACGAGTTTTGGACAACTATCTTTCATTCTTGCCAAACTCTTTGCAGACCTCCGTGCAAGCTTTAGAACAAGATTTTGGATGTTTTCTTTCCTGGCAGAGTTTCTCCTTGCAAGATATGGTGGAAAAGCTTTTTGCTGAGTGTAGAGCGGCAAGACACGCAGAAGACGCAGATACGCAGCTCTCCGAAGCTAAGTGCCGGTCCCGGGCTTCTTTCGGCACAAACCGCTCTCAGGAGCTCCCTGCGCTCGCCACAATGCTCTGTGTGCGAAGAAGCCGCTTCTTCGCCTCCGGGAGAATCGGCGAGCGGCAGCTTCCCAAAGGCGAAGATGCAAGCTGCAGCACGCAGGCACAGTGTGGGCAGCCTTCAGACTTAGAGAAAACAGTACTTTACCACTCTCCTGCCTTTTCCATGGTTATTCTATTGGAAAAGAACGAGTTTTGGACAACTACCTTTCATTCTTGCCAAACTCTTTGCAGACCCCCGTGCAAGCTTTAGAACAAGATTTTGGATGTTTTCTTTCCTGGCAGAGTTTCTCCTTGCAAGATATGGTGGAAAAGCTTTTTGCTGAGTGTAGAGCGGCAAGACACGCAGAAGACGCAGATACGCAGCTCTCCGAAGCTAAGTGCCGGTCCCGGGCTTCTTTCGGCACAAACCGCTCTCAGGAGCTCCCTGCGCTCGCCACAATGCTCTGTGTGCGAAGAAGCCGCTTCTTCGCCTCCGGGAGAATCGGCGAGCGGCAGCTTCCCAAAGGCGAAGATGCAAGCTGCAGCACGCAGGCACAGTGTGGGCAGCCTTCAGACTTCGAGAAAACAGTACTTTACCACTCTCCTGCCTTTTCCATGGTTATTCTATTGGAAAAGAACGAGTTTTGGACAACTACCTTTCATTCTTGCCAAACTCTTTGCAGACCTCCGTGCAAGCTTTAGAACAAGATTTTGGATGTTTTCTTTCCTGGCAGAGTTTCTCCTTGCAAGATATGGTGGAAAAGCTTTTTGCTGAGTGTAGAGCGGCAAGACACGCAGAAGACGCAGATACGCAGCTCTCCGAAGCTAAGTGCCGGTCCCGGGCTTCTTTCGGCACAAACCGCTCTCAGGAGCTCCCTGCGCTCGCCACAATGCTCTGTGTGCGAAGAAGCCGCTTCTTCGCCTCCGGGAGAATCGGCGAGCGGCAGCTTCCCAAAGGCGAAGATGCAAGCTGCAGCACACAGGCACAGTGTGGGCAGCCTTCAGACTTAGAGAAAACAGTACTTTACCACTCTCCTGCCTTTTCCATGGTTATTCTATTGGAAAAGAACGAGTTTTGGACAACTACCTTTCATTCTTGCCAAACTCTTTGCAGACCCCCGTGCAAGCTTTAGAAGAAGATTTTGGATGTTTTCTTTCCTGGCAGAGTTTCTCCTTGCAAGATATGGTGGAAAAGCTTTTTGCTGAGTGTAGAGCGGCAAGACACGCAGAAGACGCAGATACGCAGCTCTCCGAAGCTAAGTGCCGGTCCCGGGCTTCTTTCGGCACAAACCGCTCTCAGGAGCTCCCTGCGCTCGCCACAATGCTCTGTGTGCGAAGAAGCCGCTTCTTCGCCTCCGGGAGAATCGGCGAGCGGCAGCTTCCCAAAGGCGAAGATGCAAGCTGCAGCACACAGGCACAGTGTGGGCAGCATTCAGACTTAGAGAAAACAGAACTTTACCACTCTCCTGCCTTTTCCATGGTTATTCTATTGGAAAAGAACGAGTTTTGGACAACTACCTTTCATTCTTGCCAAACTCTTTGCAGACCCCCGTGCAAGCTTTAGAACAAGATTTTGGATGTTTTCTTTCCTGGCAGAGTTTCTCCTTGCAAGATATGGTGGAAAAGCTTTTTGCTGAGTGTAGAGCGGCAAGACACGCAGAAGACGCAGATACGCAGCTCTCCGAAGCTAAGTGCCGGTCCCGGGCTTCTTTCGGCACAAACCGCTCTCAGGAGCTCCCTGCGCTCGCCACAATGCTCTGTGTGCGAAGAAGCCGCTTCTTCGCCTCCGGGAGAATCGGCGAGCGGCAGCTTCCCAAAGGCGAAGATGCAAGCTGCAGCACACAGGCACAGTGTGGGCAGCATTCAGACTTAGAGAAAACAGAACTTTACCACTCTCCTGCCTTTTCCATGGTTATTCTATTGGAAAAGAACGAGTTTTGGACAACTACCTTTCATTCTTGCCAAACGCTTTGCAGACCCCCGTGCAAGCTTTAGAACAAGATTTTGGATGTTTTCTTTCCTGGCAGAGTTTCTCCTTGCAAGATATGGTGGAAAAGCTTTTTGCTGAGTGTAGAGCGGCAAGACACGCAGAAGACGCAGATACGCAGCTCTCCGAAGCTAAGTGCCGGTCCCGGGCTTCTTTCGGCACAAACCGCTCTCAGGAGCTCCCTGCGCTCGCCACAATGCTGTGTGCGAAGAAGCCGCTTCTTCGCCTCCGGGAGAATCGGCGAGCGGCAGCTTCCCAAAGGCGAAGATGCAAGCTGCAGCACGCAGGCACAGTGTGGGCAGCCTTCAGACTTAGAGAAAACAGTACTTTACCACTCTCCTGCCTTTTCCATGGTTATTCTATTGGAAAAGAACGAGTTTTGGACAACTACCTTTCATTCTTGCCAAACTCTTTGCAGACCCCCGTGCAAGCTTTAGAACAAGATTTTGGATGTTTTCTTTCCTGGCAGAGTTTCTCCTTGCAAGATATGGTGGAAAAGCTTTTTGCTGAGTGTAGAGCTGCAAGACACGCAGAAGACGCAGATACGCAGCTCTCCGAAGCTAAGTGCCGGTCCCGGGCTTCTTTCGGCACAAACCGCTCTCAGGAGCTCCCTGCGCTCGCCACAATGCTCTGTGTGCGAAGAAGCCGCTTCTTCGCCTCCGGGAGAATCGGCGAGCGGCAGCTTCCCAAAGGCGAAGATGCAAGCTGCAGCACACAGGCACAGTGTGGGCAGCCTTCAGACTTAGAGAAAACAGTACTTTACCACTCTCCTGCCTTTTCCATGGTTATTCTATTGGAAAAGAACGAGTTTTGGACAACTCTCTTTCATTCTTGCCAAACTCCTTTGCAGACCCCCGTGCAAGCTATAGAACAAGATTTTGGATGTTTTCTTTCCTGGCAGAGTTTCTCCTTGCAAGATATGGTGGAAAAGCTTTTTGCTGAGTGTAGAGCTGCAAGACACGCAGAAGACGCAGATACGCAGCTCTCCGAAGCTAAGTGCCGGTCCCGGGCTTCTTTCGGCACAAAACCGCTCTCAGGAGCTCCCTGCGCTCGCCACAATGCTCTGTGTGCGAAGAAGCCGCTTCTTCGCCTCCGGGAGAATCGGCGAGCGGCAGCTTCCCAAAGGCGAAGATGCAAGCTGCAGCACACAGGCACAGTGTGGGCAGCCTTCAGACTTCGAGAAAACAGTACTTTACCACTCTCCTGCCTTTTCCATGGTTATTCTATTGGAAAAGAACGAGTTTTGGACAACTATCTTTCATTCTTGCCAAACTCTTTGCAGACCCCCGTGCAAGCTTTAGAACAAGATTTTGGATGTTTTCTTTCCTGGCAGAGTTTCTCCTTGCAAGATATGGTGGAAAAGCTTTTTGCTGAGTGTAGAGCGGCAAGACACGCAGAAGACGCAGATACGCAGCTCTCCGAAGCTAAGTGCCGGTCCCGGGCTTCTTTCGGCACAAACCGCTCTCAGGAGCTCCCTGCGCTCGCCACAATGCTGTGTGCGAAGAAGCCGCTTCTTCGCCTCCGGGAGAATCGGCGAGCGGCAGCTTCCCAAAGGCGAAGATGCAAGCTGCAGCACGCAGGCACAGTGTGGGCAGCCTTCAGACTTAGAGAAAACAGTACTTTACCACTCTCCTGCCTTTTCCATGGTTATTCTATTGGAAAAGAACGAGTTTTGGACAACTACCTTTCATTCTTGCCAAACTCTTTGCAGACCCCCGTGCAAGCTTTAGAACAAGATTTTGGATGTTTTCTTTCCTGGCAGAGTTTCTCCTTGCAAGATATGGTGGAAAAGCTTTTTGCTGAGTGTAGAGCTGCAAGACATGCAGAAGACGCAGATACGCAGCTCTCCGAAGCTAAGTGCCGGTCCCGGGCTTCTTTCGGCACAAACCGCTCTCAGGAGCTCCCTGCGCTCGCCACAATGCTCTGTGTGCGAAGAAGCCGCTTCTTCGCCTCCGGGAGAATCGGCGAGCGGCAGCTTCCCAAAGGCGAAGATGCAAGCTGCAGCACACAGGCACAGTGTGGGCAGCCTTCAGACTTCGAGAAAACAGTACTTTACCACTCTCCTGCCTTTTCCATGGTTATTCTATTGGAAAAGAACGAGTTTTGGACAACTCTCTTTCATTCTTGCCAAACTCTTTGCAGACCCCGTGCAAGCTATAGAACAAGATTTTGGATGTTTTCTTTCCTGGCAGAGTTTCTCCTTGCAAGATATGGTGGAAAAGCTTTTTGCTGAGTGTAGAGCTGCAAGACACGCAGAAGACGCAGATACGCAGCTCTCCGAAGCTAAGTGCCGGTCCCGGGCTTCTTTCGGCACAAACCGCTCTCAGGAGCTCCCTGCGCTCGCCACAATGCTCTGTGTGCGAAGAAGCCGCTTCTTCGCCTCCGGGAGAATCGGCGAGCGGCAGCTTCCCAAAGGCGAAGATGCAAGCTGCAGCACACAGGCACAGTGTGGGCAGCCTTCAGACTTAGAGAAAACAGTACTTTACCACTCTCCTGCCTTTTCCATGGTTATTCTATTGGAAAAGAACGAGTTTTGGACAACTACCTTTCATTCTTGCCAAACTCTTTGCAGACCCCCGTGCAAGCTTTAGAACAAGATTTTGGATGTTTTCTTTCCTGGCAGAGTTTCTCCTTGCAAGATATGGTGGAAAAGCTTTTTGCTGAGTGTAGAGCGGCAAGACACGCAGAAGACGCAGATACGCAGCTCTCCGAAGCTAAGTGCCGGTCCCGGGCTTCTTTCGGCACAAACCGCTCTCAGGAGCTCCCTGCGCTCGCCACAATGCTCTGTGTGCGAAGAAGCCGCTTCTTCGCCTCCGGGAGAATCGGCGAGCGGCAGCTTCCCAAAGGCGAAGATGCAAGCTGCAGCACGCAGGCACAGTGTGGGCAGCCTTCAGACTTAGAGAAAACAGTACTTTACCACTCTCCTGCCTTTTCCATGGTTATTCTATTGGAAAAGAACGAGTTTTGGACAACTACCTTTCATTCTTGCCAAACTCTTTGCAGACCCCCGTGCAAGCTTTAGAACAAGATTTTGGATGTTTTCTTTCCTGGCAGAGTTTCTCCTTGCAAGATATGGTGGAAAAGCTTTTTGCTGAGTGTAGAGCGGCAAGACACGCAGAAGACGCAGATACGCAGCTCTCCGAAGCTAAGTGCCGGTCCCGGGCTTCTTTCGGCACAAACCGCTCTCAGGAGCTCCCTGCGCTCGCCACAATGCTCTGTGTGCGAAGAAGCCGCTTCTTCGCCTCCGGGAGAATCGGCGAGCGGCAGCTTCCCAAAGGCGAAGATGCAAGCTGCAGCACACAGGCACAGTGTGGGCAGCCTTCAGACTTAGAGAAAACAGTACTTTACCACTCTCCTGCCTTTTCCATGGTTATTCTATTGGAAAAGAACGAGTTTTGGACAACTACCTTTCATTCTTGCCAAACTCTTTGCAGACCCCCGTGCAAGCTTTAGAACAAGATTTTGGATGTTTTCTTTCCTGGCAGAGTTTCTCCTTGCAAGATATGGTGGAAAAGCTTTTTGCTGAGTGTAGAGCGGCAAGACACGCAGAAGACGCAGATACGCAGCTCTCCGAAGCTAAGTGCCGGTCCCGGGCTTCTTTCGGCACAAACCGCTCTCAGGAGCTCCCTGCGCTCGCCACAATGCTCTGTGTGCGAAGAAGCCGCTTCTTCGCCTCCGGGAGAATCGGCGAGCGGCAGCTTCCCAAAGGTGAAGATGCAAGCTGCAGCACGCAGGCACAGTGTGGGCAGCCTTCAGACTTCGAGAAAACAGTACTTTACCACTCTCCTGCCTTTTCCATGGTTATTCTATTGGAAAAGAACGAGTTTTGGACAACTACCTTTCATTCTTGCCAAACTCTTTGCAGACCTCCGTGCAAGCTTTAGAACAAGATTTTGGATGTTTTCTTTCCTGGCAGAGTTTCTCCTTGCAAGATATGGTGGAAAAGCTTTTTGCTGAGTGTAGAGCGGCAAGACACGCAGAAGACGCAGATACGCAGCTCTCCGAAGCTAAGTGCCGGTCCCGGGCTTCTTTCGGCACAAACCGCTCTCAGGAGCTCCCTGCGCTCGCCACAATGCTCTGTGTGCGAAGAAGCCGCTTCTTCGCCTCCGGGAGAATCGGCGAGCGGCAGCTTCCCAAAGGCGAAGATGCAAGCTGCAGCACACAGGCACAGTGTGGGCAGCCTTCAGACTTAGAGAAAACAGTACTTTACCACTCTCCTGCCTTTTCCATGGTTATTCTATTGGAAAAGAACGAGTTTTGGACAACTACCTTTCATTCTTGCCAAACTCTTTGCAGACCCCCGTGCAAGCTTTAGAACAAGATTTTGGATGTTTTCTTTCCTGGCAGAGTTTCTCCTTGCAAGATATGGTGGAAAAGCTTTTTGCTGAGTGTAGAGCGGCAAGACACGCAGAAGACGCAGATACGCAGCTCTCCGAAGCTAAGTGCCGGTCCCGGGCTTCTTTCGGCACAAACCGCTCTCAGGAGCTCCCTGCGCTCGCCACAATGCTCTGTGTGCGAAGAAGCCGCTTCTTCGCCTCCGGGAGAATCGGCGAGCGGCAGCTTCCCAAAGGCGAAGATGCAAGCTGCAGCACACAGGCACAGTGTGGGCAGCCTTCAGACTTCGAGAAAACAGTACTTTACCACTCTCCTGCCTTTTCCATGGTTATTCTATTGGAAAAGAACGAGTTTTGGACAACTACCTTTCATTCTTGCCAAACTCTTTGCAGACCCCCGTGCAAGCTTTAGAACAAGATTTTGGATGTTTTCTTTCCTGGCAGAGTTTCTCCTTGCAAGATATGGTGGAAAAGCTTTTTGCTGAGTGTAGAGCGGCAAGACACGCAGAAGACGCAGATACGCAGCTCTCCGAAGCTAAGTGCCGGTCCCGGGCTTCTTTCGGCACAAACCGCTCTCAGGAGCTCCCTGCGCTCGCCACAATGCTCTGTGTGCGAAGAAGCCGCTTCTTCGCCTCCGGGAGAATCGGCGAGCGGCAGCTTCCCAAAGGCGAAGATGCAAGCTGCAGCACACAGGCACAGTGTGGGCAGCCTTCAGACTTCGAGAAAACAGTACTTTACCACTCTCCTGCCTTTTCCATGGTTATTCTATTGGAAAAGAACGAGTTTTGGACAACTACCTTTCATTCTTGCCAAACTCTTTGCAGACCCCCGTGCAAGCTTTAGAACAAGATTTTGGATGTTTTCTTTCCTGGCAGAGTTTCTCCTTGCAAGATATGGTGGAAAAGCTTTTTGCTGAGTGTAGAGCGGCAAGACACGCAGAAGACGCAGATACGCAGCTCTCCGAAGCTAAGTGCCGGTCCCGGGCTTCTTTCGGCACAAACTGCTCTCAGGAGCTCCCTGCGCTCGCCACAATGCTCTGTGTGCGAAGAAGCCGCTTCTTCGCCTCCGGGAGAATCGGCGAGCGGCAGCTTCCCAAAGGCGAAGATGCAAGCTGCAGCACACAGGCACAGTGTGGGCAGCCTTCAAACTTAGAGAAAACAGTACTTTACCACTCTCCTGCCTTTTCCATGGTTATTCTATTGGAAAAGAACGAGTTTTGGACAACTACCTTTCATTCTTGCCAAACTCTTTGCAGACCCCCGTGCAAGCTTTAGAACAAGATTTTGGATGTTTTCTTTCCTGGCAGAGTTTCTCCTTGCAAGATATGGTGGAAAAGCTTTTTACTGAGTGTAGAGCGGCAAGACACGCAGAAGACGCAGATACGCAGCTCTCCGAAGCTAAGTGCCGGTCCCGGGCTTCTTTCGGCACAAACCGCTCTCAGGAGCTCCCTGCGCTCGCCACAATGCTGTGTGTGCGAAGAAGCCGCTTCTTCGCCTCCGGGAGAATCGGCGAGCGGCAGCTTCCCAAAGGCGAAGATGCAAGCTGCAGCACACAGGCACAGTGTGGGCAGCCTTCAGACTTCGAGAAAACAGTACTTTACCACTCTCCTGCCTTTTCCATGGTTATTCTATTGGAAAAGAACGAGTTTTGGACAACTACCTTTCATTCTTGCCAAACTCTTTGCAGACCCCCGTGCAAGCTTTAGAAGAAGATTTTGGATGTTTTCTTTCCTGGCAGAGTTTCTCCTTGCAAGATATGGTGGAAAAGCTTTTTGCTGAGTGTAGAGCGGCAAGACACGCAGAAGACGCAGATACGCAGCTCTCCGAAGCTAAGTGCCGGTCCCGGGCTTCTTTCGGCACAAACCGCTCTCAGGAGCTCCCTGTGCTCGCCACAATGCTCTGTGTGCGAAGAAGCCGCTTCTTCGCCTCCGGGAGAATCGGCGAGCGGCAGCTTCCCAAAGGCGAAGATGCAAGCTGCAGCACACAGGCACAGTGTGGGCAGCCTTCAGACTTCGAGAAAACAGTACTTTACCACTCTCCTGCCTTTTCCATGGTTATTCTATTGGAAAAGAACGAGTTTTGGACAACTACCTTTCATTCTTGCCAAACTCTTTGCAGACCCCCGTGCAAGCTTTAGAACAAGATTTTGGATGTTTTCTTTCCTGGCAGAGTTTCTCCTTGCAAGATATGGTGGAAAAGCTTTTTGCTGAGTGTAGAGCGGCAAGACACGCAGAAGACGCAGATACGCAGCTCTCCGAAGCTAAGTGCCGGTCCCGGGCTTCTTTCGGCACAAACCGCTCTCAGGAGCTCCCTGCGCTCGCCACAATGCTCTGTGTGCGAAGAAGCCGCTTCTTCGCCTCCGGGAGAATCGGCGAGCGGCAGCTTCCCAAAGGCGAAGATGCAAGCTGCAGCACGCAGGCACAGTGTGGGCAGCCTTCAGACTTAGAGAAAACAGTACTTTACCACTCTCCTGCCTTTTCCATGGTTATTCTATTGGAAAAGAACGAGTTTTGGACAACTACCTTTCATTCTTGCCAAACGCTTTGCAGACTCCCTTGCAAGCTTTAGAACAAGATTTTGGATGTTTTCTTTCCTGGCAGAGTTTCTCCTTGCAAGATATGGTGGAAAAGCTTTTTGCTGAGTGTAGAGCGGCAAGACACGCAGAAGACGCAGATACGCAGCTCTCCGAAGCTAAGTGCCGGTCCCGGGCTTCTTTCGGCACAAACCGCTCTCAGGAGCTCCCTGCGCTCGCCACAATGCTCTGTGTGCGAAGAAGCCGCTTCTTCGCCTCCGGGAGAATCGGCGAGCGGCAGCTTCCCAAAGGCGAAGATGCAAGCTGCAGCACGCAGGCACAGTGTGGGCAGCCTTCAGACTTAGAGAAAACAGTACTTTACCACTCTCCTGCCTTTTCCATGGTTATTCTATTGGAAAAGAACGAGTTTTGGACAACTACCTTTCATTCTTGCCAAACTCTTTGCAGACCCCCGTGCAAGCTTTAGAACAAGATTTTGGATGTTTTCTTTCCTGGCAGAGTTTCTCCTTGCAAGATATGGTGGAAAAGCTTTTTGCTGAGTGTAGAGCGGCAAGACACGCAGAAGACGCAGATACGCAGCTCTCCGAAGCTAAGTGCCGGTCCCGGGCTTCTTTCGGCACAAACCGCTCTCAGGAGCTCCCTGCGCTCGCCACAATGCTCTGTGTGCGAAGAAGCCGCTTCTTCGCCTCCGGGAGAATCGGCGAGCGGCAGCTTCCCAAAGGCGAAGATGCAAGCTGCAGCACACAGGCACAGTGTGGGCAGCCTTCAGACTTCGAGAAAACAGTACTTTACCACTCTCCTGCCTTTTCCATGGTTATTCGATTGGAAAAGAACGAGTTTTGGACAACTACCTTTCATTCTTGCCAAACTCTTTGCAGACCTCCGTGCAAGCTTTAGAACAAGATTTTGGATGTTTTCTTTCCTGGCAGAGTTTCTCCTTGCAAGATATGGTGGAAAAGCTTTTTGCTGAGTGTAGAGCGGCAAGACACGCAGAAGACGCAGATACGCAGCTCTCCGAAGCTAAGTGCCGGTCCCGGGCTTCTTTCGGCACAAACCGCTCTCAGGAGCTCCCTGCGCTCGCCACAATGCTCTGTGTGCGAAGAAGCCGCTTCTTCGCCTCCGGGAGAATCGGCGAGCGGCAGCTTCCCAAAGGCGAAGATGCAAGCTGCAGCACACAGGCACAGTGTGGGCAGCCTTCAGACTTCGAGAAAACAGTACTTTACCACTCTCCTGCCTTTTCCATGGTTATTCTATTGGAAAAGAACGAGTTTTGGACAACTACCTTTCATTCTTGCCAAACTCTTTGCAGACCCCCGTGCAAGCTTTAGAACAAGATTTTGGATGTTTTCTTTCCTGGCAGAGTTTCTCCTTGCAAGATATGGTGGAAAAGCTTTTTGCTGAGTGTAGAGCGGCAAGACACGCAGAAGACGCAGATACGCAGCTCTCCGAAGCTAAGTGCCGGTCCCGGGCTTCTTTCGGCACAAACCGCTCTCAGGAGCTCCCTGCGCTCGCCACAATGCTCTGTGTGCGAAGAAGCCGCTTCTTCGCCTCCTGGAGAATCGGCGAGCGGCAGCTTCCCAAAGGCGAAGATGCAAGCTGCAGCACGCAGGCACAGTGTGGGCAGCCTTCAGACTTCGAGAAAACAGTACTTTACCACTCTCCTGCCTTTTCCATGGTTATTCTATTGGAAAAGAACGAGTTTTGGACAACTACCTTTCATTCTTGCCAAACTCTTTGCAGACCCCCGTGCAAGCTTTAGAACAAGATTTTGGATGTTTTCTTTCCTGGCAGAGTTTCTCCTTGCAAGATATGTTGGAAAAGCTTTTTGCTGAGTGTAGAGCGGCAAGACACGCAGAAGACGCAGATACGCAGCTCTCCGAAGCTAAGTGCCGGTCCCGGGCTTCTTTCGGCACAAACCGCTCTCAGGAGCTCCCTGCGCTCGCCACAATGCTCTGTGTGCGAAGAAGCCGCTTCTTCGCCTCCGGGAGAATCGGCGAGCGGCAGCTTCCCAAAGGCGAAGATGCAAGCTGCAGCACACAGGCACAGTGTGGGCAGCCTTCAGACTTAGAGAAAACAGTACTTTACCACTCTCCTGCCTTTTCCATGGTTATTCTATTGGAAAAGAACGAGTTTTGGACAACTACCTTTCATTCTTGCCAAACTCTTTGCAGACCCCCGTGCAAGCTTTAGAACAAGATTTTGGATGTTTTCTTTCCTGGCAGAGTTTCTCCTTGCAAGATATGGTGGAAAAGCTTTTTGCTGAGTGTAGAGCGGCAAGACACGCAGAAGACGCAGATACGCAGCTCTCCAAAGCTAAGTGCCGGTCCCGGGCTTCTTTCGGCACAAACCGCTCTCAGGAGCTCCCTGCGCTCGCCACAATGCTCTGTGTGCGAAGAAGCCGCTTCTTCGCCTCCGGGAGAATCGGCGAGCGGCAGCTTCCCAAAGGCGAAGATGCAAGCTGCAGCACACAGGCACAGTGTGGGCAGCCTTCAGACTTAGAGAAAACAGTACTTTACCACTCTCCTGCCTTTTCCATGGTTATTCTATTGGAAAAGAACGAGTTTTGGACAACTACCTTTCATTCTTGCCAAACTCTTTGCAGACCCCCGTGCAAGCTTTAGAACAAGATTTTGGATGTTTTCTTTCCTGGCAGAGTTTCTCCTTGCAAGATATGGTGGAAAAGCTTTTTGCTGAGTGTAGAGCGGCAAGACACGCAGAAGACGCAGATACGCAGCTCTCCGAAGCTAAGTGCCGGTCCCGGGCTTCTTTCGGCACAAACCGCTCTCAGGAGCTCCCTGCGCTCGCCACAATGCTCTGTGTGCGAAGAAGCCGCTTCTTCGCCTCCGGGAGAATCGGTGAGCGGCAGCTTCCCAAAGGCGAAGATGCAAGCTGCAGCACACAGGCACAGTGTGGGCAGCCTTCAGACTTAGAGAAAACAGTACTTTACCACTCTCCTGCCTTTTCCATGGTTATTCTATTGGAAAAGAACGAGTTTTGGACAACTACCTTTCATTCTTGCCAAACTCTTTGCAGACCCCCGTGCAAGCTTTAGAACAAGATTTTGGATGTTTTCTTTCCTGGCAGAGTTTCTCCTTGCAAGATATGGTGGAAAAGCTTTTTGCTGAGTGTAGAGCGGCAAGACACGCAGAAGACGCAGATACGCAGCTCTCCGAAGCTAAGTGCCGGTCCCGGGCTTCTTTCGGCACAAACCGCTCTCAGGAGCTCCCTGCGCTCGCCACAATGCTCTGTGTGCGAAGAAGCCGCTTCTTCGCCTCCGGGAGAATCGGCGAGCGGCAGCTTCCCAAAGGCGAAGATGCAAGCTGCAGCACACAGGCACAGTGTGGGCAGCCTTCAGACTTCGAGAAAACAGTACTTTACCACTCTCCTGCCTTTTCCATGGTTATTCTATTGGAAAAGAACGAGTTTTGGACAACTACCTTTCATTCTTGCCAAACTCTTTGCAGACCCCCGTGCAAGCTTTAGAACAAGATTTTGGATGTTTTCTTTCCTGGCAGAGTTTCTCCTTGCAAGATAGGTGAAAAGCTTTTTGCTGAGTGTAGAGCGGCAAGACACGCAGAAGACGCAGATACGCAGCTCTCCGAAGCTAAGTGCCGGTCCCCGGGCTTCTTTCGGCACAAACCGCTCTCAGGAGCTCCCTGCGCTCGCCACAATGCTCTGTGTGCGAAGAAGCCGCTTCTTCGCCTCCGGGAGAATCGGCGAGCGGCAGCTTCCCAAAGGCGAAGATGCAAGCTGCAGCACGCAGGCACAGTGTGGGCAGCCTTCAGACTTCGAGAAAACAGTACTTTACCACTCTCCTGCCTTTTCCATGGTTATTCTATTGGAAAAGAACGAGTTTTGGACAACTACCTTTCATTCTTGCCAAACTCTTTGCAGACCCCCGTGCAAGCTTTAGAACAAGATTTTGGATGTTTTCTTTCCTGGCAGAGTTTCTCCTTGCAAGATATGGTGGAAAAGCTTTTTGCTGAGTGTAGAGCGGCAAGACACGCAGAAGACGCAGATACGCAGCTCTCCGAAGCTAAGTGCCGGTCCCGGGCTTCTTTCGGCACAAAACCGCTCTCAGGAGCTCCCTGCGCTCGCCACAATGCTCTGTGTGCGAAGAAGCCGCTTCTTCGCCTCCGGGAGAATCGGCGAGCGGCAGCTTCCCAAAGGCGAAGATGCAAGCTGCAGCACACAGGCACAGTGTGGGCAGCCTTCAGACTTCGAGAAAACAGTACTTTACCACTCTCCTGCCTTTTCCATGGTTATTCTATTGGAAAAGAACGAGTTTTGGACAACTACCTTTCATTCTTGCCAAACTCTTTGCAGACCCCCGTGCAAGCTTTAGAACAAGATTTTGGATGTTTTCTTTCCTGGCAGAGTTTCTCCTTGCAAGATATGGTGGAAAAGCTTTTTGCTGAGTGTAGAGCGGCAAGACACGCAGAAGACGCAGATACGCAGCTCTCCGAAGCTAAGTGCCGGTCCCGGGCTTCTTTCGGCACAAACCGCTCTCAGGAGCTCCCTGCGCTTGCCACAATGCTCTGTGTGCGAAGAAGCCGCTTCTT
This sequence comes from Molothrus aeneus, assembly GCF_037042795.1. Lineage (NCBI taxonomy): Eukaryota > Metazoa > Chordata > Aves > Passeriformes > Icteridae > Molothrus > Molothrus aeneus. The sequence continues at coordinate 53,782 of NW_027098925.1, read as the reverse complement.
CGCCTCCGGGAGAATCGGCGAGCGGCAGCTTCCCAAAGGCGAAGATGCAAGCTGCAGCACGCAGGCACAGTGTGGGCAGCCTTCAGACTTCGAGAAAACAGTACTTTACCACTCTCCTGCCTTTTCCATGGTTATTCTATTGGAAAAGAACGAGTTTTGGACAACTACCTTTCATTCTTGCCAAACTCTTTGCAGACCCCCGTGCAAGCTTTAGAACAAGATTTTGGATGTTTTCTTTCCTGGCAGAGTTTCTCCTTGCAAGATATGGTGGAAAAGCTTTTTGCTGAGTGTAGAGCGGCAAGACACGCAGAAGACGCAGATACGCAGCTCTCCGAAGCTAAGTGCCGGTCCCGGGCTTCTTTCGGCACAAACCGCTCTCAGGAGCTCCCTGCGCTCGCCACAATGCTCTGTGTGCGAAGAAGCCGCTTCTTCGCCTCCGGGAGAATCGGCGAGCGGCAGCTTCCCAAAGGCGAAGATGCAAGCTGCAGCACACAGGCACAGTGTGGGCAGCCTTCAGACTTAGAGAAAACAGTACTTTACCACTCTCCTGCCTTTTCCATGGTTATTCTATTGGAAAAGAACGAGTTTTGGACAACTACCTTTCATTCTTGCCAAACTCTTTGCAGACCCCCGTGCAAGCTTTAGAACAAGATTTTGGATGTTTTCTTTCCTGGCAGAGTTTCTCCTTGCAAGATATGGTGGAAAAGCTTTTTGCTGAGTGTAGAGCGGCAAGACACGCAGAAGACGCAGATACGCAGCTCTCCGAAGCTAAGTGCCGGTCCCGGGCTTCTTTCGGCACAAACCGCTCTCAGGAGCTCCCTGCGCTCGCCACAATGCTCTGTGTGCGAAGAAGCCGCTTCTTCGCCTCCGGGAGAATCGGCGAGCGGCAGCTTCCCAAAGGCGAAGATGCAAGCTGCAGCACGCAGGCACAGTGTGGGCAGCCTTCAGACTTAGAGAAAACAGTACTTTACCACTCTCCTGCCTTTTCCATGGTTATTCTATTGGAAAAGAACGAGTTTTGGACAACTACCTTTCATTCTTGCCAAACGCTTTGCAGACCCCCTTGCAAGCTTTAGAACAAGATTTTGGATGTTTTCTTTCCTGGCAGAGTTTCTCCTTGCAAGATATGGTGGAAAAGCTTTTTGCTGAGTGTAGAGCGGCAAGACACGCAGAAGACGCAGATACGCAGCTCTCCGAAGCTAAGTGCCGGTCCCGGGCTTCTTTCGGCACAAACCGCTCTCAGGAGCTCCCTGCGCTCGCCACAATGCTCTGTGTGCGAAGAAGCCGCTTCTTCGCCTCCGGGAGAATCGGCGAGCGGCAGCTTCCCAAAGGCGAAGATGCAAGCTGCAGCACACAGGCACAGTGTGGGCAGCCTTCAGACTTAGAGAAAACAGTACTTTACCACTCTCCTGCCTTTTCCATGGTTATTCTATTGGAAAAGAACGAGTTTTGGACAACTACCTTTCATTCTTGCCAAACTCTTTGCAGACCCCCGTGCAAGCTTTAGAACAAGATTTTGGATGTTTTCTTTCCTGGCAGAGTTTCTCCTTGCAAGATATGGTGGAAAAGCTTTTTGCTGAGTGTAGAGCGGCAAGACACGCAGAAGACGCAGATACGCAGCTCTCCGAAGCTAAGTGCCGGTCCCGGGCTTCTTTCGGCACAAACCGCTCTCAGGAGCTCCCTGCGCTCGCCACAATGCTCTGTGTGCGAAGAAGCCGCTTCTTCGCCTCCGGGAGAATCGGCGAGCGGCAGCTTCCCAAAGGCGAAGATGCAAGCTGCAGCACACAGGCACAGTGTGGGCAGCCTTCAGACTTCGAGAAAACAGTACTTTACCACTCTCCTGCCTTTTCCATGGTTATTCTATTGGAAAAGAACGAGTTTTGGACAACTACCTTTCATTCTTGCCAAACTCTTTGCAGACCCCCGTGCAAGCTTTAGAACAAGATTTTGGATGTTTTCTTTCCTGGCAGAGTTTCTCCTTGCAAGATATGGTGGAAAAGCTTTTTGCTGAGTGTAGAGCGGCAAGACACGCAGAAGACGCAGATACGCAGCTCTCCGAAGCTAAGTGCCGGTCCCGGGCTTCTTTCGGCACAAACCGCTCTCAGGAGCTCCCTGCGCTCGCCACAATGCTCTGTGTGCGAAGAAGCCGCTTCTTCGCCTCCGGGAGAATCGGCGAGCGGCAGCTTCCCAAAGGCGAAGATGCAAGCTGCAGCACGCAGGCACAGTGTGGGCAGCCTTCAGACTTCGAGAAAACAGTACTTTACCACTCTCCTGCCTTTTCCATGGTTATTCTATTGGAAAAGAACGAGTTTTGGACAACTACCTTTCATTCTTGCCAAACTCTTTGCAGACCTCCGTGCAAGCTTTAGAACAAGATTTTGGATGTTTTCTTTCCTGGCAGAGTTTCTCCTTGCAAGATATGGTGGAAAAGCTTTTTGCTGAGTGTAGAGCGGCAAGACACGCAGAAGACGCAGATACGCAGCTCTCCGAAGCTAAGTGCCGGTCCCGGGCTTCTTTCGGCACAAACCGCTCTCAGGAGCTCCCTGCGCTCGCCACAATGCTCTGTGTGCGAAGAAGCCGCTTCTTCGCCTCCTGGAGAATCGGCGAGCGGCAGCTTCCCAAAGGCGAAGATGCAAGCTGCAGCACACAGGCACAGTGTGGGCAGCCTTCAGACTTAGAGAAAACAGTACTTTACCACTCTCCTGCCTTTTCCATGGTTATTCTATTGGAAAAGAACGAGTTTTGGACAACTACCTTTCATTCTTGCCAAACTCTTTGCAGACCCCCGTGCAAGCTTTAGAACAAGATTTTGGATGTTTTCTTTCCTGGCAGAGTTTCTCCTTGCAAGATATGGTGGAAAAGCTTTTTGCTGAGTGTAGAGCGGCAAGACACGCAGAAGACGCAGATACGCAGCTCTCCGAAGCTAAGTGCCGGTCCCGGGCTTCTTTCGGCACAAACCGCTCTCAGGAGCTCCCTGCGCTCGCCACAATGCTCTGTGTGCGAAGAAGCCGCTTCTTCGCCTCCGGGAGAATCGGCGAGCGGCAGCTTCCCAAAGGCGAAGATGCAAGCTGCAGCACACAGGCACAGTGTGGGCAGCCTTCAGACTTAGAGAAAACAGTACTTTACCACTCTCCTGCCTTTTCCATGGTTATTCTATTGGAAAAGAACGAGTTTTGGACAACTACCTTTCATTCTTGCCAAACTCTTTGCAGACCCCCGTGCAAGCTTTAGAACAAGATTTTGGATGTTTTCTTTCCTGGCAGAGTTTCTCCTTGCAAGATATGGTGGAAAAGCTTTTTGCTGAGTGTAGAGCGGCAAGACACGCAGAAGACGCAGATACGCAGCTCTCCGAAGCTAAGTGCCGGTCCCGGGCTTCTTTCGGCACAAACCGCTCTCAGGAGCTCCCTGCGCTCGCCACAATGCTCTGTGTGCGAAGAAGCCGCTTCTTCGCCTCCGGGAGAATCGGCGAGCGGCAGCTTCCCAAAGGCGAAGATGCAAGCTGCAGCACGCAGGCACAGTGTGGGCAGCCTTCAGACTTAGAGAAAACAGTACTTTACCACTCTCCTGCCTTTTCCATGGTTATTCTATTGGAAAAGAACGAGTTTTGGACAACTACCTTTCATTCTTGCCAAACTCTTTGCAGACCCCCGTGCAAGCTTTAGAACAAGATTTTGGATGTTTTCTTTCCTGGCAGAGTTTCTCCTTGCAAGATATGGTGGAAAAGCTTTTTGCTGAGTGTAGAGCGGCAAGACACGCAGAAGACGCAGATACGCAGCTCTCCGAAGCTAAGTGCCGGTCCCGGGCTTCTTTCGGCACAAACCGCTCTCAGGAGCTCCCTGCGCTCGCCACAATGCTCTGTGTGCGAAGAAGCCGCTTCTTCGCCTCCGGGAGAATCGGCGAGCGGCAGCTTCCCAAAGGCGAAGATGCAAGCTGCAGCACACAGGCACAGTGTGGGCAGCCTTCAGACTTAGAGAAAACAGTACTTTACCACTCTCCTGCCTTTTCCATGGTTATTCTATTGGAAAAGAACGAGTTTTGGACAACTACCTTTCATTCTTGCCAAACTCTTTGCAGACCCCCGTGCAAGCTTTAGAACAAGATTTTGGATGTTTTCTTTCCTGGCAGAGTTTCTCCTTGCAAGATATGGTGGAAAAGCTTTTTGCTGAGTGTAGAGCGGCAAGACACGCAGAAGACGCAGATACGCAGCTCTCCGAAGCTAAGTGCCGGTCCCGGGCTTCTTTCGGCACAAACCGCTCTCAGGAGCTCCCTGTGCTCGCCACAATGCTCTGTGTGCGAAGAAGCCGCTTCTTCGCCTCCGGGAGAATCGGCGAGCGGCAGCTTCCCAAAGGCGAAGATGCAAGCTGCAGCACGCAGGCACAGTGTGGGCAGCCTTCAGACTTAGAGAAAACAGTACTTTACCACTCTCCTGCCTTTTCCATGGTTATTCTATTGGAAAAGAACGAGTTTTGGACAACTACCTTTCATTCTTGCCAAACTCTTTGCAGACCCCCGTGCAAGCTTTAGAAGAAGATTTTGGATGTTTTCTTTCCTGGCAGAGTTTCTCCTTGCAAGATATGGTGGAAAAGCTTTTTGCTGAGTGTAGAGCGGCAAGACACGCAGAAGACGCAGATACGCAGCTCTCCGAAGCTAAGTGCCGGTCCCGGGCTTCTTTCGGCACAAACCGCTCTCAGGAGCTCCCTGCGCTCGCCACAATGCTCTGTGTGCGAAGAAGCCGCTTCTTCGCCTCCGGGAGAATCGGCGGGCGGCAGCTTCCCAAAGGCGAAGATGCAAGCTGCAGCACACAGGCACAGTGTGGGCAGCCTTCAGACTTAGAGAAAACAGTACTTTACCACTCTCCTGCCTTTTCCATGGTTATTCTATTGGAAAAGAACGAGTTTTGGACAACTACCTTTCATTCTTGCCAAACTCTTTGCAGACCCCCGTGCAAGCTTTAGAACAAGATTTTGGATGTTTTCTTTCCTGGCAGAGTTTCTCCTTGCAAGATATGGTGGAAAAGCTTTTTGCTGAGTGTAGAGCGGCAAGACACGCAGAAGACGCAGATACGCAGCTCTCCGAAGCTAAGTGCCGGTCCCGGGCTTCTTTCGGCACAAACCGCTCTCAGGAGCTCCCTGCGCTCGCCACAATGCTCTGTGTGCGAAGAAGCCGCTTCTTCGCCTCCGGGAGAATCGGCGAGCGGCAGCTTCCCAAAGGCGAAGATGCAAGCTGCAGCACACAGGCACAGTGTGGGCAGCCTTCAGACTTCGAGAAAACAGTACTTTACCACTCTCCTGCCTTTTCCATGGTTATTCTATTGGAAAAGAACGAGTTTTGGACAACTACCTTTCATTCTTGCCAAACTCTTTGCAGACCCCCGTGCAAGCTTTAGAACAAGATTTTGGATGTTTTCTTTCCTGGCAGAGTTTCTCCTTGCAAGATATGGTGGAAAAGCTTTTTGCTGAGTGTAGAGCGGCAAGACACGCAGAAGACGCAGATACGCAGCTCTCCGAAGCTAAGTGCCGGTCCCGGGCTTCTTTCGGCACAAACCGCTCTCAGGAGCTCCCTGCGCTCGCCACAATGCTCTGTGTGCGAAGAAGCCGCTTCTTCGCCTCCGGGAGAATCGGCGAGCGGCAGCTTCCCAAAGGCGAAGATGCAAGCTGCAGCACGCAGGCACAGTGTGGGCAGCCTTCAGACTTCGAGAAAACAGTACTTTACCACTCTCCTGCCTTTTCCATGGTTATTCTATTGGAAAAGAACGAGTTTTGGACAACTACCTTTCATTCTTGCCAAACGCTTTGCAGACCTCCGTGCAAGCTTTAGAACAAGATTTTGGATGTTTTCTTTCCTGGCAGAGTTTCTCCTTGCAAGATATGGTGGAAAAGCTTTTTGCTGAGTGTAGAGCGGCAAGACACGCAGAAGACGCAGATACGCAGCTCTCCGAAGCTAAGTGCCGGTCCCGGGCTTCTTTCGGCACAAACCGCTCTCAGGAGCTCCCTGCGCTCACCACAATGCTCTGTGTGCGAAGAAGCCGCTTCTTCGCCTCCTGGAGAATCGGCGAGCGGCAGCTTCCCAAAGGCGAAGATGCAAGCTGCAGCACACAGGCACAGTGTGGGCAGCCTTCAGACTTCGAGAAAACAGTACTTTACCACTCTCCTGCCTTTTCCATGGTTATTCTATTGGAAAAGAACGAGTTTTGGACAACTACCTTTCATTCTTGCCAAACTCTTTGCAGACCCCCGTGCAAGCTTTAGAACAAGATTTTGGATATTTTCTTTCCTGGCAGAGTTTCTCCTTGCAAGATATGGTGGAAAAGCTTTTTGCTGAGTGTAGAGCGGCAAGACACGCAGAAGACGCAGATACGCAGCTCTCCGAAGCTAAGTGCCGGTCCCGGGCTTCTTTCGGCACAAACCGCTCTCAGGAGCTCCCTGCGCTCGCCACAATGCTCTGTGTGCGAAGAAGCCGCTTCTTCGCCTCCGGGAGAATCGGCGAGCGGCAGCTTCCCAAAGGCGAAGATGCAAGCTGCAGCACACAGGCACAGTGTGGGCAGCCTTCAGACTTAGAGAAAACAGTACTTTACCACTCTCCTGCCTTTTCCATGGTTATTCTATTGGAAAAGAACGAGTTTTGGACAACTACCTTTCATTCTTGCCAAACTCTTTGCAGACCCCCGTGCAAGCTTTAGAAGAAGATTTTGGATGTTTTCTTTCCTGGCAGAGTTTCTCCTTGCAAGATATGGTGGAAAAGCTTTTTGCTGAGTGTAGAGCGGCAAGACACGCAGAAGACGCAGATACGCAGCTCTCCGAAGCTAAGTGCCGGTCCCGGGCTTCTTTCGGCACAAACCGCTCTCAGGAGCTCCCTGCGCTCGCCACAATGCTCTGTGTGCGAAGAAGCCGCTTCTTCGCCTCCGGGAGAATCGGCGAGCGGCAGCTTCCCAAAGGCGAAGATGCAAGCTGCAGCACACAGGCACAGTGTGGGCAGCCTTCAGACTTCGAGAAAACAGTACTTTACCACTCTCCTGCCTTTTCCATGGTTATTCTATTGGAAAAGAACGAGTTTTGGACAACTACCTTTCATTCTTGCCAAACTCTTTGCAGACCCCCGTGCAAGCTTTAGAACAAGATTTTGGATGTTTTCTTTCCTGGCAGAGTTTCTCCTTGCAAGATATGGTGGAAAAGCTTTTTGCTGAGTGTAGAGCGGCAAGACACGCAGAAGACGCAGATACGCAGCTCTCCGAAGCTAAGTGCCGGTCCCGGGCTTCTTTCGGCACAAACCGCTCTCAGGAGCTCCCTGCGCTCGCCACAATGCTCTGTGTGCGAAGAAGCCGCTTCTTCGCCTCCGGGAGAATCGGCGAGCGGCAGCTTCCCAAAGGCGAAGATGCAAGCTGCAGCACACAGGCACAGTGTGGGCAGCCTTCAGACTTAGAGAAAACAGTACTTTACCACTCTCCTGCCTTTTCCATGGTTATTCTATTGGAAAAGAACGAGTTTTGGACAACTACCTTTCATTCTTGCCAAACTCTTTGCAGACCCCCGTGCAAGCTTTAGAACAAGATTTTGGATGTTTTCTTTCCTGGCAGAGTTTCTCCTTGCAAGATATGTTGGAAAAGCTTTTTGCTGAGTGTAGAGCGGCAAGACACGCAGAAGACGCAGATACGCAGCTCTCCGAAGCTAAGTGCCGGTCCCGGGCTTCTTTCGGCACAAACCGCTCTCAGGAGCTCCCTGCGCTCGCCACAATGCTCTGTGTGCGAAGAAGCCGCTTCTTCGCCTCCGGGAGAATCGGCGAGCGGCAGCTTCCCAAAGGCGAAGATGCAAGCTGCAGCACACAGGCACAGTGTGGGCAGCCTTCAGACTTCGAGAAAACAGTACTTTACCACTCTCCTGCCTTTTCCATGGTTATTCTATTGGAAAAGAACGAGTTTTGGACAACTACCTTTCATTCTTGCCAAACTCTTTGCAGACCCCCGTGCAAGCTTTAGAACAAGATTTTGGATGTTTTCTTTCCTGGCAGAGTTTCTCCTTGCAAGATATGGTGGAAAAGCTTTTTGCTGAGTGTAGAGCGGCAAGACACGCAGAAGACGCAGATACGCAGCTCTCCAAAGCTAAGTGCCGGTCCCGGGCTTCTTTCGGCACAAACCGCTCTCAGGAGCTCCCTGCGCTCGCCACAATGCTCTGTGTGCGAAGAAGCCGCTTCTTCGCCTCCGGGAGAATCGGCGAGCGGCAGCTTCCCAAAGGCGAAGATGCAAGCTGCAGCACGCAGGCACAGTGTGGGCAGCCTTCAGACTTCGAGAAAACAGTACTTTACCACTCTCCTGCCTTTTCCATGGTTATTCTATTGGAAAAGAACGAGTTTTGGACAACTACCTTTCATTCTTGCCAAACTCTTTGCAGACCTCCGTGCAAGCTTTAGAACAAGATTTTGGATGTTTTCTTTCCTGGCAGAGTTTCTCCTTGCAAGATATGGTGGAAAAGCTTTTTGCTGAGTGTAGAGCGGCAAGACACGCAGAAGACGCAGATACGCAGCTCTCCGAAGCTAAGTGCCGGTCCCGGGCTTCTTTCGGCACAAACCGCTCTCAGGAGCTCCCTGCGCTCGCCACAATGCTCTGTGTGCGAAGAAGCCGCTTCTTCGCCTCCGGGAGAATCGGCGAGCGGCAGCTTCCCAAAGGCGAAGATGCAAGCTGCACCACGCAGGCACAGTGTGGGCAGCCTTCAGACTTAGAGAAAACAGTACTTTACCACTCTCCTGCCTTTTCCATGGTTATTCTATTGGAAAAGAACGAGTTTTGGACAACTACCTTTCATTCTTGCCAAACTCTTTGCAGACCCCCGTGCAAGCTTTAGAACAAGATTTTGGATGTTTTCTTTCCTGGCAGAGTTTCTCCTTGCAAGATATGGTGGAAAAGCTTTTTGCTGAGTGTAGAGCGGCAAGACACGCAGAAGACGCAGATACGCAGCTCTCCGAAGCTAAGTGCCGGTCCCGGGCTTCTTTCGGCACAAACCGCTCTCAGGAGCTCCCTGCGCTCGCCACAATGCTCTGTGTGCGAAGAAGCCGCTTCTTCGCCTCCGGGAGAATCGGCGAGCGGCAGCTTCCCAAAGGCGAAGATGCAAGCTGCAGCACACAGGCACAGTGTGGGCAGCCTTCAGACTTAGAGAAAACAGTACTTTACCACTCTCCTGCCTTTTCCATGGTTATTCTATTGGAAAAGAACGAGTTTTGGACAACTACCTTTCATTCTTGCCAAACTCTTTGCAGACCCCCGTGCAAGCTTTAGAACAAGATTTTGGATGTTTTCTTTCCTGGCAGAGTTTCTCCTTGCAAGATATGGTGGAAAAGCTTTTTGCTGAGTGTAGAGCGGCAAGACACGCAGAAGACGCAGATACGCAGCTCTCCGAAGCTAAGTGCCGGTCCCGGGCTTCTTTCGGCACAAACCGCTCTCAGGAGCTCCCTGCGCTCGCCACAATGCTCTGTGTGCGAAGAAGCCGCTTCTTCGCCTCCGGGAGAATCGGCGAGCGGCAGCTTCCCAAAGGCGAAGATGCAAGCTGCAGCACACAGGCACAGTGTGGGCAGCCTTCAGACTTAGAGAAAACAGTACTTTACCACTCTCCTGCCTTTTCCATGGTTATTCTATTGGAAAAGAACGAGTTTTGGACAACTACCTTTCATTCTTGCCAAACTCTTTGCAGACCCCCGTGCAAGCTTTAGAACAAGATTTTGGATGTTTTCTTTCCTGGCAGAGTTTCTCCTTGCAAGATATGGTGGAAAAGCTTTTTGCTGAGTGTAGAGCGGCAAGACACGCAGAAGACGCAGATACGCAGCTCTCCGAAGCTAAGTGCCGGTCCCGGGCTTCTTTCGGCACAAACCGCTCTCAGGAGCTCCCTGCGCTCGCCACAATGCTCTGTGTGCGAAGAAGCCGCTTCTTCGCCTCCGGGAGAATCGGCGAGCGGCAGCTTCCCAAAGGCGAAGATGCAAGCTGCAGCACACAGGCACAGTGTGGGCAGCCTTCAGACTTAGAGAAAACAGTACTTTACCACTCTCCTGCCTTTTCCATGGTTATTCTATTGGAAAAGAACGAGTTTTGGACAACTACCTTTCATTCTTGCCAAACTCTTTGCAGACCCCCGTGCAAGCTTTAGAAGAAGATTTTGGATGTTTTCTTTCCTGGCAGAGTTTCTCCTTGCAAGATATGGTGGAAAAGCTTTTTGCTGAGTGTAGAGCGGCAAGACACGCAGAAGACGCAGATACGCAGCTCTCCGAAGCTAAGTGCCGGTCCCGGGCTTCTTTCGGCACAAACCGCTCTCAGGAGCTCCCTGCGCTCGCCACAATGCTCTGTGTGCGAAGAAGCCGCTTCTTCGCCTCGGGAGAATCGGCGAGCGGCAGCTTCCCAAAGGCGAAGATGCAAGCTGCACCACACAGGCACAGTGTGGGCAGCCTTCAGACTTAGAGAAAACAGTACTTTACCACTCTCCTGCCTTTTCCATGGTTATTCTATTGGAAAAGAACGAGTTTTGGACAACTACCTTTCATTCTTGCCAAACTCTTTGCAGACCCCCGTGCAAGCTTTAGAACAAGATTTTGGATGTTTTCTTTCCTGGCAGAGTTTCTCCTTGCAAGATATGGTGGAAAAGCTTTTTGCTGAGTGTAGAGCGGCAAGACACGCAGAAGACGCAGATACGCAGCTCTCCGAAGCTAAGTGCCGGTCCCGGGCTTCTTTCGGCACAAACCGCTCTCAGGAGCTCCCTGCGCTCGCCACAATGCTCTGTGTGCGAAGAAGCCGCTTCTTCGCCTCCGGGAGAATCGGCGAGCGGCAGCTTCCCAAAGGCGAAGATGCAAGCTGCACCACACAGGCACAGTGTGGGCAGCCTTCAGACTTAGAGAAAACAGTACTTTACCACTCTCCTGCCTTTTCCATGGTTATTCTATTGGAAAAGAACGAGTTTTGGACAACTACCTTTCATTCTTGCCAAACTCTTTGCAGACCCCCGTGCAAGCTTTAGAACAAGATTTTGGATGTTTTCTTTCCTGGCAGAGTTTCTCCTTGCAAGATATGGTGGAAAAGCTTTTTGCTGAGTGTAGAGCGGCAAGACACGCAGAAGACGCAGATACGCAGCTCTCCGAAGCTAAGTGCCGGTCCCGGGCTTCTTTCGGCACAAACCGCTCTCAGGAGCTCCCTGCGCTCGCCACAATGCTCTGTGTGCGAAGAAGCCGCTTCTTCGCCTCCGGGAGAATCGGCGAGCGGCAGCTTCCCAAAGGCGAAGATGCAAGCTGCAGCACGCAGGCACAGTGTGGGCAGCCTTCAGACTTAGAGAAAACAGTACTTTACCACTCTCCTGCCTTTTCCATGGTTATTCTATTGGAAAAGAACGAGTTTTGGACAACTACCTTTCATTCTTGCCAAACTCTTTGCAGACCCCCGTGCAAGCTTTAGAACAAGATTTTGGATGTTTTCTTTCCTGGCAGAGTTTCTCCTTGCAAGATATGGTGGAAAAGCTTTTTGCTGAGTGTAGAGCGGCAAGACACGCAGAAGACGCAGATACGCAGCTCTCCGAAGCTAAGTGCCGGTGCCGGGCTTCTTTCGGCACAAACCGCTCTCAGGAGCTCCCTGCGCTCGCCACAATGCTCTGTGTGCGAAGAAGCCGCTTCTTCGCCTCCGGGAGAATCGGCGAGCGGCAGCTTCCCAAAGGCGAAGATGCAAGCTGCAGCACACAGGCACAGTGTGGGCAGCCTTCAGACTTCGAGAAAACAGTACTTTACCACTCTCCTGCCTTTTCCATGGTTATTCTATTGGAAAAGAACGAGTTTTGGACAACTACCTTTCATTCTTGCCAAACTCTTTGCAGACCCCCGTGCAAGCTTTAGAAGAAGATTTTGGATGTTTTCTTTCCTGGCAGAGTTTCTCCTTGCAAGATATGGTGGAAAAGCTTTTGGCTGAGTGTAGAGCGGCAAGACACGCAGAAGACGCAGATACGCAGCTCTCCGAAGCTAAGTGCCGGTCCCGGGCTTCTTTCGGCACAAACCGCTCTCAGGAGCTCCCTGCGCTCGCCACAATGCTCTGTGTGCGAAGAAGCCGCTTCTTCGCCTCCGGGAGAATCGGCGAGCGGCAGCTTCCCAAAGGCGAAGATGCAAGCTGCAGCACACAGGCACAGTGTGGGCAGCCTTCAGACTTAGAGAAAACAGTACTTTACCACTCTCCTGCCTTTTCCATGGTTATTCTATTGGAAAAGAACGAGTTTTGGACAACTACCTTTCATTCTTGCCAAACTCTTTGCAGACCCCCGTGCAAGCTTTAGAAGAAGATTTTGGATGTTTTCTTTCCTGGCAGAGTTTCTCCTTGCAAGATATGGTGGAAAAGCTTTTTGCTGAGTGTAGAGCGGCAAGACACGCAGAAGACGCAGATACGCAGCTCTCCGAAGCTAAGTGCCGGTCCCGGGCTTCTTTCGGCACAAACCGCTCTCAGGAGCTCCCTGCGCTCGCCACAATGCTCTGTGTGCGAAGAAGCCGCTTCTTCGCCTCCGGGAGAATCGGCGAGCGGCAGCTTCCCAAAGGCGAAGATGCAAGCTGCAGCACACAGGCACAGTGTGGGCAGCCTTCAGACTTAGAGAAAACAGTACTTTACCACTCTCCTGCCTTTTCCATGGTTATTCTATTGGAAAAGAACGAGTTTTGGACAACTACCTTTCATTCTTGCCAAACTCTTTGCAGACCCCCGTGCAAGCTTTAGAACAAGATTTTGGATGTTTTCTTTCCTGGCAGAGTTTCTCCTTGCAAGATATGGTGGAAAAGCTTTTTGCTGAGTGTAGAGCGGCAAGACACGCAGAAGACGCAGATACGCAGCTCTCCGAAGCTAAGTGCCGGTCCCGGGCTTCTTTCGGCACAAACCGCTCTCAGGAGCTCCCTGCGCTCGCCACAATGCTCTGTGTGCGAAGAAGCCGCTTCTTCGCCTCCGGGAGAATCGGCGAGCGGCAGCTTCCCAAAGGCGAAGATGCAAGCTGCAGCACGCAGGCACAGTGTGGGCAGCCTTCAGACTTAGAGAAAACAGTACTTTACCACTCTCCTGCCTTTTCCATGGTTATTCTATTGGAAAAGAACGAGTTTTGGACAACTACCTTTCATTCTTGCCAAACTCTTTGCAGACCCCCGTGCAAGCTTTAGAACAAGATTTTGGATGTTTTCTTTCCTGGCAGAGTTTCTCCTTGCAAGATATGGTGGAAAAGCTTTTTGCTGAGTGTAGAGCGGCAAGACACGCAGAAGACGCAGATACGCAGCTCTCCGAAGCTAAGTGCCGGTCCCGGGCTTCTTTCGGCACAAACCGCTCTCAGGAGCTCCCTGCGCTCGCCACAATGCTCTGTGTGCGAAGAAGCCGCTTCTTCGCCTCCGGGAGAATCGGCGAGCGGCAGCTTCCCAAAGGCGAAGATGCAAGCTGCAGCACACAGGCACAGTGTGGGCAGCCTTCAGACTTAGAGAAAACAGTACTTTACCACTCTCCTGCCTTTTCCATGGTTATTCTATTGGAAAAGAACGAGTTTTGGACAACTACCTTTCATTCTTGCCAAACTCTTTGCAGACCCCCGTGCAAGCTTTAGAACAAGATTTTGGATGTTTTCTTTCCTGGCAGAGTTTCTCCTTGCAAGATATGGTGGAAAAGCTTTTTGCTGAGTGTAGAGCGGCAAGACACGCAGAAGACGCAGATACGCAGCTCTCCGAAGCTAAGTGCCGGTCCCGGGCTTCTTTCGGCACAAACCGCTCTCAGGAGCTCCCTGCGCTCGCCACAATGCTCTGTGTGCGAAGAAGCCGCTTCTTCGCCTCCGGGAGAATCGGCGAGCGGCAGCTTCCCAAAGGCGAAGATGCAAGCTGCAGCACGCAGGCACAGTGTGGGCAGCCTTCAGACTTAGAGAAAACAGTACTTTACCACTCTCCTGCCTTTTCCATGGTTATTCTATTGGAAAAGAACGAGTTTTGGACAACTACCTTTCATTCTTGCCAAACTCTTTGCAGACCCCCGTGCAAGCTTTAGAACAAGATTTTGGATGTTTTCTTTCCTGGCAGAGTTTCTCCTTGCAAGATATGGTGGAAAAGCTTTTTGCTGAGTGTAGAGCGGCAAGACACGCAGAAGACGCAGATACGCAGCTCTCCGAAGCTAAGTGCCGGTGCCGGGCTTCTTTCGGCACAAACCGCTCTCAGGAGCTCCCTGCGCTCGCCACAATGCTCTGTGTGCGAAGAAGCCGCTTCTTCGCCTCCGGGAGAATCGGCGAGCGGCAGCTTCCCAAAGGCGAAGATGCAAGCTGCAGCACGCAGGCACAGTGTGGGCAGCCTTCAGACTTAGAGAAAACAGTACTTTACCACTCTCCTGCCTTTTCCATGGTTATTCTATTGGAAAAGAACGAGTTTTGGACAACTACCTTTCATTCTTGCCAAACTCTTTGCAGACCCCCGTGCAAGCTTTAGAAGAAGATTTTGGATGTTTTCTTTCCTGGCAGAGTTTCTCCTTGCAAGATATGGTGGAAAAGCTTTTTGCTGAGTGTAGAGCGGCAAGACACGCAGAAGACGCAGATACGCAGCTCTCCGAAGCTAAGTGCCGGTCCCGGGCTTCTTTCGGCACAAACCGCTCTCAGGAGCTCCCTGCGCTCGCCACAATGCTCTGTGTGCGAAGAAGCCGCTTCTTCGCCTCCGGGAGAATCGGCGAGCGGCAGCTTCCCAAAGGCGAAGATGCAAGCTGCAGCACGCAGGCACAGTGTGGGCAGCCTTCAGACTTAGAGGAAAACAGTACTTTACCACTCTCCTGCCTTTTCCATGGTTATTCTATTGGAAAAGAACGAGTTTTGGACAACTACCTTTCATTCTTGCCAAACTCTTTGCAGACCCCCGTGCAAGCTTTAGAACAAGATTTTGGATGTTTTCTTTCCTGGCAGAGTTTCTCCTTGCAAGATATGGTGGAAAAGCTTTTTGCTGAGTGTAGAGCGGCAAGACACGCAGAAGACGCAGATACGCAGCTCTCCGAAGCTAAGTGCCGGTCCCGGGCTTCTTTCGGCACAAACCGCTCTCAGGAGCTCCCTGCGCTCGCCACAATGCTCTGTGTGCGAAGAAGCCGCTTCTTCGCCTCCGGGAGAATCGGCGAGCGGCAGCTTCCCAAAGGCGAAGATGCAAGCTGCAGCACACAGGCACAGTGTGGGCAGCATTCAGACTTAGAGAAAACAGTACTTTACCACTCTCCTGCCTTTTCCATGGTTATTCTATTGGAAAAGAACGAGTTTTGGACAACTACCTTTCATTCTTGCCAAACTCTTTGCAGACCCCCGTGCAAGCTTTAGAACAAGATTTTGGATGTTTTCTTTCCTGGCAGAGTTTCTCCTTGCAAGATATGGTGGAAAAGCTTTTTGCTGAGTGTAGAGCGGCAAGACACGCAGAAGACGCAGATACGCAGCTCTCCGAAGCTAAGTGCCGGTCCCGGGCTTCTTTCGGCACAAACCGCTCTCAGGAGCTCCCTGCGCTCGCCACAATGCTCTGTGTGCGAAGAAGCCGCTTCTTCGCCTCCGGGAGAATCGGCGAGCGGCAGCTTCCCAAAGGCGAAGATGCAAGCTGCACCACACAGGCACAGTGTGGGCAGCCTTCAGACTTAGAGAAAACAGTACTTTACCACTCTCCTGCCTTTTCCATGGTTATTCTATTGGAAAAGAACGAGTTTTGGACAACTACCTTTCATTCTTGCCAAACTCTTTGCAGACCCCCGTGCAAGCTTTAGAACAAGATTTTGGATGTTTTCTTTCCTGGCAGAGTTTCTCCTTGCAAGATATGGTGGAAAAGCTTTTTGCTGAGTGTAGAGCGGCAAGACACGCAGAAGACGCAGATACGCAGCTCTCCGAAGCTAAGTGCCGGTCCCGGGCTTCTTTCGGCACAAACCGCTCTCAGGAGCTCCCTGCGCTCGCCACAATGCTCTGTGTGCGAAGAAGCCGCTTCTTCGCCTCCGGGAGAATCGGCGAGCGGCAGCTTCCCAAAGGCGAAGATGCAAGCTGCACCACACAGGCACAGTGTGGGCAGCCTTCAGACTTAGAGAAAACAGTACTTTACCACTCTCCTGCCTTTTCCATGGTTATTCTATTGGAAAAGAACGAGTTTTGGACAACTACCTTTCATTCTTGCCAAACTCTTTGCAGACCCCCGTGCAAGCTTTAGAACAAGATTTTGGATGTTTTCTTTCCTGGCAGAGTTTCTCCTTGCAAGATATGGTGGAAAAGCTTTTTGCTGAGTGTAGAGCGGCAAGACACGCAGAAGACGCAGATACGCAGCTCTCCGAAGCTAAGTGCCGGTCCCGGGCTTCTTTCGGCACAAACCGCTCTCAGGAGCTCCCTGCGCTCGCCACAATGCTCTGTGTGCGAAGAAGCCGCTTCTTCGCCTCCGGGAGAATCGGCGAGCGGCAGCTTCCCAAAGGCGAAGATGCAAGCTGCAGCACGCAGGCACAGTGTGGGCAGCCTTCAGACTTAGAGAAAACAGTACTTTACCACTCTCCTGCCTTTTCCATGGTTATTCTATTGGAAAAGAACGAGTTTTGGACAACTACCTTTCATTCTTGCCAAACTCTTTGCAGACCCCCGTGCAAGCTTTAGAACAAGATTTTGGATGTTTTCTTTCCTGGCAGAGTTTCTCCTTGCAAGATATGGTGGAAAAGCTTTTTGCTGAGTGTAGAGCGGCAAGACACGCAGAAGACGCAGATACGCAGCTCTCCGAAGCTAAGTGCCGGTGCCGGGCTTCTTTCGGCACAAACCGCTCTCAGGAGCTCCCTGCGCTCGCCACAATGCTCTGTGTGCGAAGAAGCCGCTTCTTCGCCTCCGGGAGAATCGGCGAGCGGCAGCTTCCCAAAGGCGAAGATGCAAGCTGCAGCACACAGGCACAGTGTGGGCAGCCTTCAGACTTAGAGAAAACAGTACTTTACCACTCTCCTGCCTTTTCCATGGTTATTCTATTGGAAAAGAACGAGTTTTGGACAACTACCTTTCATTCTTGCCAAACTCTTTGCAGACCCCCGTGCAAGCTTTAGAAGAAGATTTTGGATGTTTTCTTTCCTGGCAGAGTTTCTCCTTGCAAGATATGGTGGAAAAGCTTTTTGCTGAGTGTAGAGCGGCAAGACACGCAGAAGACGCAGATACGCAGCTCTCCGAAGCTAAGTGCCGGTCCCGGGCTTCTTTCGGCACAAACCGCTCTCAGGAGCTCCCTGCGCTCGCCACAATGCTCTGTGTGCGAAGAAGCCGCTTCTTCGCCTCCGGGAGAATCGGCGAGCGGCAGCTTCCCAAAGGCGAAGATGCAAGCTGCAGCACACAGGCACAGTGTGGGCAGCCTTCAGACTTAGAGAAAACAGTACTTTACCACTCTCCTGCCTTTTCCATGGTTATTCTATTGGAAAAGAACGAGTTTTGGACAACTACCTTTCATTCTTGCCAAACTCTTTGCAGACCCCCGTGCAAGCTTTAGAACAAGATTTTGGATGTTTTCTTTCCTGGCAGAGTTTCTCCTTGCAAGATATGGTGGAAAAGCTTTTTGCTGAGTGTAGAGCGGCAAGACACGCAGAAGACGCAGATACGCAGCTCTCCGAAGCTAAGTGCCGGTCCCGGGCTTCTTTCGGCACAAACCGCTCTCAGGAGCTCCCTGCGCTCGCCACAATGCTCTGTGTGCGAAGAAGCCGCTTCTTCGCCTCCGGGAGAATCGGCGAGCGGCAGCTTCCCAAAGGCGAAGATGCAAGCTGCAGCACACAGGCACAGTGTGGGCAGCCTTCAGACTTAGAGAAAACAGTACTTTACCACTCTCCTGCCTTTTCCATGGTTATTCTATTGGAAAAGAACGAGTTTTGGACAACTACCTTTCATTCTTGCCAAACTCTTTGCAGACCCCCGTGCAAGCTTTAGAACAAGATTTTGGATGTTTTCTTTCCTGGCAGAGTTTCTCCTTGCAAGATATGGTGGAAAAGCTTTTTGCTGAGTGTAGAGCGGCAAGACACGCAGAAGACGCAGATACGCAGCTCTCCGAAGCTAAGTGCCGGTCCCGGGCTTCTTTCGGCACAAACCGCTCTCAGGAGCTCCCTGCGCTCGCCACAATGCTCTGTGTGCGAAGAAGCCGCTTCTTCGCCTCCGGGAGAATCGGCGAGCGGCAGCTTCCCAAAGGCGAAGATGCAAGCTGCAGCACGCAGGCACAGTGTGGGCAGCCTTCAGACTTAGAGAAAACAGTACTTTACCACTCTCCTGCCTTTTCCATGGTTATTCTATTGGAAAAGAACGAGTTTTGGACAACTACCTTTCATTCTTGCCAAACTCTTTGCAGACCTCCGTGCAAGCTTTAGAACAAGATTTTGGATGTTTTCTTTCCTGGCAGAGTTTCTCCTTGCAAGATATGGTGGAAAAGCTTTTTGCTGAGTGTAGAGCGGCAAGACACGCAGAAGACGCAGATACGCAGCTCTCCGAAGCTAAGTGCCGGTCCCGGGCTTCTTTCGGCACAAACCGCTCTCAGGAGCTCCCTGCGCTCGCCACAATGCTCTGTGTGCGAAGAAGCCGCTTCTTCGCCTCCGGGAGAATCGGCGAGCGGCAGCTTCCCAAAGGCGAAGATGCAAGCTGCACCACACAGGCACAGTGTGGGCAGCCTTCAGACTTCGAGAAAACAGTACTTTACCACTCTCCTGCCTTTTCCATGGTTATTCTATTGGAAAAGAACGAGTTTTGGACAACTACCTTTCATTCTTGCCAAACTCTTTGCAGACCCCCGTGCAAGCTTTAGAACAAGATTTTGGATGTTTTCTTTCCTGGCAGAGTTTCTCCTTGCAAGATATGGTGGAAAAGCTTTTTGCTGAGTGTAGAGTGGCAAGACACGCAGAAGACGCAGATACGCAGCTCTCCGAAGCTAAGTGCCGGTCCCGGGCTTCTTTCGGCACAAACCGCTCTCAGGAGCTCCCTGCGCTCGCCACAATGCTCTGTGTGCGAAGAAGCCGCTTCTTCGCCTCCTGGAGAATCGGCGAGCGGCAGCTTCCCAAAGGCGAAGATGCAAGCTGCAGCACGCAGGCACAGTGTGGGCAGCCTTCAGACTTAGAGAAAACAGTACTTTACCACTCTCCTGCCTTTTCCATGGTTATTCTATTGGAAAAGAACGAGTTTTGGACAACTACCTTTCATTCTTGCCAAACTCTTTGCAGACCCCCGTGCAAGCTTTAGAACAAGATTTTGGATGTTTTCTTTCCTGGCAGAGTTTCTCCTTGCAAGATATGGTGGAAAAGCTTTTTGCTGAGTGTAGAGCGGCAAGACACGCAGAAGACGCAGATACGCAGCTCTCCGAAGCTAAGTGCCGGTCCCGGGCTTCTTTCGGCACAAACCGCTCTCAGGAGCTCCCTGCGCTCGCCACAATGCTCTGTGTGCGAAGAAGCCGCTTCTTCGCCTCCGGGAGAATCGGCGAGCGGCAGCTTCCCAAAGGCGAAGATGCAAGCTGCAGCACACAGGCACAGTGTGGGCAGCCTTCAGACTTAGAGAAAACAGTACTTTACCACTCTCCTGCCTTTTCCATGGTTATTCTATTGGAAAAGAACGAGTTTTGGACAACTACCTTTCATTCTTGCCAAACTCTTTGCAGACCCCCGTGCAAGCTTTAGAACAAGATTTTGGATGTTTTCTTTCCTGGCAGAGTTTCTCCTTGCAAGATATGGTGGAAAAGCTTTTTGCTGAGTGTAGAGCGGCAAGACACGCAGAAGACGCAGATACGCAGCTCTCCGAAGCTAAGTGCCGGTCCCGGGCTTCTTTCGGCACAAACCGCTCTCAGGAGCTCCCTGCGCTCGCCACAATGCTCTGTGTGCGAAGAAGCCGCTTCTTCGCCTCCGGGAGAATCGGCGAGCGGCAGCTTCCCAAAGGCGAAGATGCAAGCTGCAGCACGCAGGCACAGTGTGGGCAGCCTTCAGACTTAGAGAAAACAGTACTTTACCACTCTCCTGCCTTTTCCATGGTTATTCTATTGGAAAAGAACGAGTTTTGGACAACTACCTTTCATTCTTGCCAAACTCTTTGCAGACCTCCGTGCAAGCTTTAGAACAACATTTTGGATGTTTTCTTTCCTGGCAGAGTTTCTCCTTGCAAGATATGGTGGAAAAGCTTTTTGCTGAGTGTAGAGCGGCAAGACACGCAGAAGACGCAGATACGCAGCTCTCCGAAGCTAAGTGCCGGTCCCGGGCTTCTTTCGGCACAAACCGCTCTCAGGAGCTCCCTGCGCTCGCCACAATGCTCTGTGTGCGAAGAAGCCGCTTCTTCGCCTCCGGGAGAATCGGCGAGCGGCAGCTTCCCAAAGGCGAAGATGCAAGCTGCAGCACACAGGCACAGTGTGGGCAGCCTTCAGACTCCGAGAAAACAGTACTTTACCACTCTCCTGCCTTTTCCATGGTTATTCTATTGGAAAAGAACGAGTTTTGGACAACTACCTTTCATTCTTGCCAAACTCTTTGCAGACCCCCGTGCAAGCTTTAGAACAAGATTTTGGATGTTTTCTTTCCTGGCAGAGTTTCTCCTTGCAAGATATGGTGGAAAAGCTTTTTGCTGAGTGTAGAGCGGCAAGACATGCAGAAGACGCAGATACGCAGCTCTCCGAAGCTAAGTGCCGGTCCCGGGCTTCTTTCGGCACAAACCGCTCTCAGGAGCTCCCTGCGTTCGCCACAATGCTCTGTGTGCGAAGAAGCCGCTTCTTCGCCTCCTGGAGAATCGGCGAGCGGCAGCTTCCCAAAGGCGAAGATGCAAGCTGCAGCACACAGGCACAGTGTGGGCAGCCTTCAGACTTAGAGAAAACAGTACTTTACCACTCTCCTGCCTTTTCCATGGTTATTCTATTGGAAAAGAACGAGTTTTGGACAACTACCTTTCATTCTTGCCAAACTCTTTGCAGACCTCCGTGCAAGCTTTAGAACAAGATTTTGGATGTTTTCTTTCCTGGCAGAGTTTCTCCTTGCAAGATATGGTGGAAAAGCTTTTTGCTGAGTGTAGAGCGGCAAGACACGCAGAAGACGCAGATACGCAGCTCTCCGAAGCTAAGTGCCGGTCCCGGGCTTCTTTCGGCACAAACCGCTCTCAGGAGCTCCCTGCGCTCGCCACAATGCTCTGTGTGCGAAGAAGCCGCTTCTTCGCCTGCGGGAGAATCGGCGAGCGGCAGCTTCCCAAAGGCGAAGATGCAAGCTGCAGCACACAGGCACAGTGTGGGCAGCCTTCAGACTTCGAGAAAACAGTACTTTACCACTCTCCTGCCTTTTCCATGGTTATTCTATTGGAAAAGAACGAGTTTTGGACAACTACCTTTCATTCTTGCCAAACTCTTTGCAGACCCCCGTGCAAGCTTTAGAACAAGATTTTGGATGTTTTCTTTCCTGGCAGAGTTTCTCCTTGCAAGATATGGTGGAAAAGCTTTTTGCTGAGTGTAGAGCGGCAAGACACGCAGAAGACGCAGATACGCAGCTCTCCGAAGCTAAGTGCCGGTCCCGGGCTTCTTTCGGCACAAACCGCTCTCAGGAGCTCCCTGCGCTCGCCACAATGCTCTGTGTGCGAAGAAGCCGCTTCTTCGCCTCCGGGAGAATCGGCGAGCGGCAGCTTCCCAAAGGCGAAGATGCAAGCTGCAGCACACAGGCACAGTGTGGGCAGCCTTCAGACTTAGAGAAAACAGTACTTTACCACTCTCCTGCCTTTTTCATGGTTATTCTATTGGAAAAGAACGAGTTTTGGACAACTACCTTTCATTCTTGCCAAACTCTTTGCAGACCCCCGTGCAAGCTTTAGAACAAGATTTTGGATGTTTTCTTTCCTGGCAGAGTTTCTCCTTGCAAGATATGGTGGAAAAGCTTTTTGCTGAGTGTAGAGCGGCAAGACACGCAGAAGACGCAGATACGCAGCTCTCCGAAGCTAAGTGCCGGTCCCGGGCTTCTTTCGGCACAAACCGCTCTCAGGAGCTCCCTGCGCTCGCCACAATGCTCTGTGTGCGAAGAAGCCGCTTCTTCGCCTCCGGGAGAATCGGCGAGCGGCAGCTTCCCAAAGGCGAAGATGCAAGCTGCAGCACGCAGGCACAGTGTGGGCAGCCTTCAGACTTAGAGAAAACAGTACTTTACCACTCTCCTGCCTTTTCCATGGTTATTCTATTGGAAAAGAACGAGTTTTGGACAACTACCTTTCATTCTTGCCAAACTCTTTGCAGACCCCCTTGCAAGCTTTAGAACAAGATTTTGGATGTTTTCTTTCCTGGCAGAGTTTCTCCTTGCAAGATATGGTGGAAAAGCTTTTTGCTGAGTGTAGAGCGGCAAGACACGCAGAAGACGCAGATACGCAGCTCTCCGAAGCTAAGTGCCGGTGCCGGGCTTCTTTCGGCACAAACCGCTCTCAGGAGCTCCCTGCGCTCGCCACAATGCTCTGTGTGCGAAGAAGCCGCTTCTTCGCCTCCGGGAGAATCGGCGAGCGGCAGCTTCCCAAAGGCGAAGATGCAAGCTGCAGCACACAGGCACAGTGTGGGCAGCCTTCAGACTTAGAGAAAACAGTACTTTACCACTCTCCTGCCTTTTCCATGGTTATTCTATTGGAAAAGAACGAGTTTTGGACAACTACCTTTCATTCTTGCCAAACGTTTTGCAGACCCCCGTGCAAGCTTTAGAACAAGATTTTGGATGTTTTCTTTCCTGGCAGAGTTTCTCCTTGCAAGATATGGTGGAAAAGCTTTTTGCTGAGTGTAGAGCGGCAAGACACGCAGAAGACGCAGATACGCAGCTCTCCGAAGCTAAGTGCCGGTCCCGGGCTTCTTTCGGCACAAACCGCTCTCAGGAGCTCCCTGCGCTCGCCACAATGCTCTGTGTGCGAAGAAGCTGCTTCTTCGCCTGCGGGAGAATCGGCGAGCGGCAGCTTCCCAAAGGCGAAGATGCAAGCTGCAGCACGCAGGCACAGTGTGGGCAGCCTTCAGACTTAGAGAAAACAGTACTTTACCACTCTCCTGCCTTTTCCATGGTTATTCTATTGGAAAAGAACGAGTTTTGGACAACTACCTTTCATTCTTGCCAAACGTTTTGCAGACCCCCTTGCAAGCTTTAGAACAAGATTTTGGATGTTTTCTTTCCTGGCAGAGTTTCTCCTTGCAAGATATGGTGGAAAAGCTTTTTGCTGAGTGTAGAGCGGCAAGACACGCAGAAGACGCAGATACGCAGCTCTCCGAAGCTAAGTGCCGGTCCCGGGCTTCTTTCGGCACAAACCGCTCTCAGGAGCTCCCTGCGCTCGCCACAATGCTCTGTGTGCGAAGAAGCCGCTTCTTCGCCTCCGGGAGAATCGGCGAGCGGCAGCTTCCCAAAGGCGAAGATGCAAGCTGCAGCACACAGGCACAGTGTGGGCAGCCTTCAGACTTAGAGAAAACAGTACTTTACCACTCTCCTGCCTTTTCCATGGTTATTCTATTGGAAAAGAACGAGTTTTGGACAACTACCTTTCATTCTTGCCAAACTCTTTGCAGACCCCCGTGCAAGCTTTAGAACAAGATTTTGGATGTTTTCTTTCCTGGCAGAGTTTCTCCTTGCAAGATATGGTGGAAAAGCTTTTGGCTGAGTGTAGAGCGGCAAGACACGCAGAAGACGCAGATACGCAGCTCTCCGAAGCTAAGTGCCGGTCCCGGGCTTCTTTCGGCACAAACCGCTCTCAGGAGCTCCCTGCGCTCGCCACAATGCTCTGTGTGCGAAGAAGCCGCTTCTTCGCCTCCGGGAGAATCGGCGAGCGGCAGCTTCCCAAAGGCGAAGATGCAAGCTGCAGCACGCAGGCACAGTGTGGGCAGCCTTCAGACTTAGAGAAAACAGTACTTTACCACTCTCCTGCCTTTTCCATGGTTATTCTATTGGAAAAGAACGAGTTTTGGACAACTACCTTTCATTCTTGCCAAACGCTTTGCAGACCCCCTTGCAAGCTTTAGAACAAGATTTTGGATGTTTTCTTTCCTGGCAGAGTTTCTCCTTGCAAGATATGGTGGAAAAGCTTTTTGCTGAGTGTAGAGCGGCAAGACACGCAGAAGACGCAGATACGCAGCTCTCCGAAGCTAAGTGCCGGTGCCGGGCTTCTTTCGGCACAAACCGCTCTCAGGAGCTCCCTGCGCTCGCCACAATGCTCTGTGTGCGAAGAAGCCGCTTCTTCGCCTCCGGGAGAATCGGCGAGCGGCAGCTTCCCAAAGGCGAAGATGCAAGCTGCAGCACACAGGCACAGTGTGGGCAGCCTTCAGACTTAGAGAAAACAGTACTTTACCACTCTCCTGCCTTTTCCATGGTTATTCTATTGGAAAAGAACGAGTTTTGGACAACTACCTTTCATTCTTGCCAAACTCTTTGCAGACCCCCGTGCAAGCTTTAGAAGAAGATTTTGGATGTTTTCTTTCCTGGCAGAGTTTCTCCTTGCAAGATATGGTGGAAAAGCTTTTTGCTGAGTGTAGAGCGGCAAGACACGCAGAAGACGCAGATACGCAGCTCTCCGAAGCTAAGTGCCGGTCCCGGGCTTCTTTCGGCACAAACCGCTCTCAGGAGCTCCCTGCGCTCGCCACAATGCTCTGTGTGCGAAGAAGCCGCTTCTTCGCCTCCGGGAGAATCGGCGAGCGGCAGCTTCCCAAAGGCGAAGATGCAAGCTGCAGCACACAGGCACAGTGTGGGCAGCCTTCAGACTTCGAGAAAACAGTACTTTACCACTCTCCTGCCTTTTCCATGGTTATTCTATTGGAAAAGAACGAGTTTTGGACAACTACCTTTCATTCTTGCCAAACTCTTTGCAGACCCCCGTGCAAGCTTTAGAAGAAGATTTTGGATGTTTTCTTTCCTGGCAGAGTTTCTCCTTGCAAGATATGGTGGAAAAGCTTTTTGCTGAGTGTAGAGCGGCAAGACACGCAGAAGACGCAGATACGCAGCTCTCCGAAGCTAAGTGCCGGTCCCGGGCTTCTTTCGGCACAAACCGCTCTCAGGAGCTCCCTGCGCTCGCCACAATGCTCTGTGTGCGAAGAAGCCGCTTCTTCGCCTCCGGGAGAATCGGCGAGCGGCAGCTTCCCAAAGGCGAAGATGCAAGCTGCAGCACACAGGCACAGTGTGGGCAGCCTTCAGACTTCGAGAAAACAGTACTTTACCACTCTCCTGCCTTTTCCATGGTTATTCTATTGGAAAAGAACGAGTTTTGGACAACTACCTTTCATTCTTGCCAAACTCTTTGCAGACCCCCGTGCAAGCTTTAGAACAAGATTTTGGATGTTTTCTTTCCTGGCAGAGTTTCTCCTTGCAAGATATGGTGGAAAAGCTTTTTGCTGAGTGTAGAGCGGCAAGACACGCAGAAGACGCAGATACGCAGCTCTCCGAAGCTAAGTGCCGGTCCCGGGCTTCTTTCGGCACAAACCGCTCTCAGGAGCTCCCTGCGCTCGCCACAATGCTCTGTGTGCGAAGAAGCCGCTTCTTCGCCTCTGGGAGAATCGGCGAGCGGCAGCTTCCCAAAGGCGAAGATGCAAGCTGCAGCACGCAGGCACAGTGTGGGCAGCCTTCAGACTTCGAGAAAACAGTACTTTACCACTCTCCTGCCTTTTCCATGGTTATTCTATTGGAAAAGAACGAGTTTTGGACAACTACCTTTCATTCTTGCCAAACTCTTTGCAGACCCCCGTGCAAGCTTTAGAACAAGATTTTGGATGTTTTCTTTCCTGGCAGAGTTTCTCCTTGCAAGATATGGTGGAAAAGCTTTTTGCTGAGTGTAGAGCGGCAAGACACGCAGAAGACGCAGATACGCAGCTCTCCGAAGCTAAGTGCCGGTCCCGGGCTTCTTTCGGCACAAACCGCTCTCAGGAGCTCCCTGCGCTCGCCACAATGCTCTGTGTGCGAAGAAGCCGCTTCTTCGCCTCCGGGAGAATCGGCGAGCGGCAGCTTCCCAAAGGCGAAGATGCAAGCTGCAGCACACAGGCACAGTGTGGGCAGCATTCAGACTTAGAGAAAACAGTACTTTACCACTCTCCTGCCTTTTCCATGGTTATTCTATTGGAAAAGAACGAGTTTTGGACAACTACCTTTCATTCTTGCCAAACTCTTTGCAGACCCCCGTGCAAGCTTTAGAACAAGATTTTGGATGTTTTCTTTCCTGGCAGAGTTTCTCCTTGCAAGATATGGTGGAAAAGCTTTTTGCTGAGTGTAGAGCGGCAAGACACGCAGAAGACGCAGATACGCAGCTCTCCGAAGCTAAGTGCCGGTCCCGGGCTTCTTTCGGCACAAACCGCTCTCAGGAGCTCCCTGCGCTCGCCACAATGCTCTGTGTGCGAAGAAGCCGCTTCTTCGCCTCCGGGAGAATCGGCGAGCGGCAGCTTCCCAAAGGCGAAGATGCAAGCTGCAGCACGCAGGCACAGTGTGGGCAGCCTTCAGACTTAGAGAAAACAGTACTTTACCACTCTCCTGCCTTTTCCATGGTTATTCTATTGGAAAAGAACGAGTTTTGGACAACTACCTTTCATTCTTGCCAAACTCTTTGCAGACCCCCGTGCAAGCTTTAGAACAAGATTTTGGATGTTTTCTTTCCTGGCAGAGTTTCTCCTTGCAAGATATGGTGGAAAAGCTTTTTGCTGAGTGTAGAGCGGCAAGACACGCAGAAGACGCAGATACGCAGCTCTCCGAAGCTAAGTGCCGGTCCCGGGCTTCTTTCGGCACAAACCGCTCTCAGGAGCTCCCTGCGCTCGCCACAATGCTCTGTGTGCGAAGAAGCCGCTTCTTCGCCTCCGGGAGAATCGGCGAGCGGCAGCTTCCCAAAGGCGAAGATGCAAGCTGCACCACACAGGCACAGTGTGGGCAGCCTTCAGACTTAGAGAAAACAGTACTTTACCACTCTCCTGCCTTTTCCATGGTTATTCTATTGGAAAAGAACGAGTTTTGGACAACTACCTTTCATTCTTGCCAAACTCTTTGCAGACCCCCGTGCAAGCTTTAGAACAAGATTTTGGATGTTTTCTTTCCTGGCAGAGTTTCTCCTTGCAAGATATGGTGGAAAAGCTTTTTGCTGAGTGTAGAGCGGCAAGACACGCAGAAGACGCAGATACGCAGCTCTCCGAAGCTAAGTGCCGGTCCCGGGCTTCTTTCGGCACAAACCGCTCTCAGGAGCTCCCTGCGCTCGCCACAATGCTCTGTGTGCGAAGAAGCCGCTTCTTCGCCTCCGGGAGAATCGGCGAGCGGCAGCTTCCCAAAGGCGAAGATGCAAGCTGCAGCACACAGGCACAGTGTGGGCAGCCTTCAGACTTAGAGAAAACAGTACTTTACCACTCTCCTGCCTTTTCCATGGTTATTCTATTGGAAAAGAACGAGTTTTGGACAACTACCTTTCATTCTTGCCAAACTCTTTGCAGACCCCCGTGCAAGCTTTAGAACAAGATTTTGGATGTTTTCTTTCCTGGCAGAGTTTCTCCTTGCAAGATATGGTGGAAAAGCTTTTTGCTGAGTGTAGAGCGGCAAGACACGCAGAAGACGCAGATACGCAGCTCTCCGAAGCTAAGTGCCGGTCCCGGGCTTCTTTCGGCACAAACCGCTCTCAGGAGCTCCCTGCGCTCGCCACAATGCTCTGTGTGCGAAGAAGCCGCTTCTTCGCCTCCGGGAGAATCGGCGAGCGGCAGCTTCCCAAAGGCGAAGATGCAAGCTGCAGCACACAGGCACAGTGTGGGCAGCCTTCAGACTTAGAGAAAACAGTACTTTACCACTCTCCTGCCTTTTCCATGGTTATTCTATTGGAAAAGAACGAGTTTTGGACAACTACCTTTCATTCTTGCCAAACTCTTTGCAGACCCCCGTGCAAGCTTTAGAACAAGATTTTGGATGTTTTCTTTCCTGGCAGAGTTTCTCCTTGCAAGATATGGTGGAAAAGCTTTTTGCTGAGTGTAGAGCGGCAAGACACGCAGAAGACGCAGATACGCAGCTCTCCGAAGCTAAGTGCCGGTCCCGGGCTTCTTTCGGCACAAACCGCTCTCAGGAGCTCCCTGCGCTCGCCACAATGCTCTGTGTGCGAAGAAGCCGCTTCTTCGCCTCCGGGAGAATCGGCGAGCGGCAGCTTCCCAAAGGCGAAGATGCAAGCTGCAGCACGCAGGCACAGTGTGGGCAGCCTTCAGACTTAGAGAAAACAGTACTTTACCACTCTCCTGCCTTTTCCATGGTTATTCTATTGGAAAAGAACGAGTTTTGGACAACTACCTTTCCTTCTTGCCAAACTCTTTGCAGACCTCCGTGCAAGCTTTAGAACAAGATTTTGGATGTTTTCTTTCCTGGCAGAGTTTCTCCTTGCAAGATATGGTGGAAAAGCTTTTTGCTGAGTGTAGAGCGGCAAGACACGCAGAAGACGCAGATACGCAGCTCTCCGAAGCTAAGTGCCGGTCCCGGGCTTCTTTCGGCACAAACCGCTCTCAGGAGCTCCCTGCGCTCGCCACAATGCTCTGTGTGCGAAGAAGCCGCTTCTTCGCCTCCGGGAGAATCGGCGAGCGGCAGCTTCCCAAAGGCGAAGATGCAAGCTGCACCACACAGGCACAGTGTGGGCAGCCTTCAGACTTCGAGAAAACAGTACTTTACCACTCTCCTGCCTTTTCCATGGTTATTCTATTGGAAAAGAACGAGTTTTGGACAACTACCTTTCATTCTTGCCAAACTCTTTGCAGACCCCCGTGCAAGCTTTAGAACAAGATTTTGGATGTTTTCTTTCCTGGCAGAGTTTCTCCTTGCAAGATATGGTGGAAAAGCTTTTTGCTGAGTGTAGAGCGGCAAGACACGCAGAAGACGCAGATACGCAGCTCTCCGAAGCTAAGTGCCGGTCCCGGGCTTCTTTCGGCACAAACCGCTCTCAGGAGCTCCCTGCGCTCGCCACAATGCTCTGTGTGCGAAGAAGCCGCTTCTTCGCCTCCTGGAGAATCGGCGAGCGGCAGCTTCCCAAAGGCGAAGATGCAAGCTGCAGCACGCAGGCACAGTGTGGGCAGCCTTCAGACTTAGAGAAAACAGTACTTTACCACTCTCCTGCCTTTTCCATGGTTATTCTATTGGAAAAGAACGAGTTTTGGACAACTACCTTTCATTCTTGCCAAACTCTTTGCAGACCTCCGTGCTAGCTTTAGAACAACATTTTGGATGTTTTCTTTCCTGGCAGAGTTTCTCCTTGCAAGATATGGTGGAAAAGCTTTTTGCTGAGTGTAGAGCGGCAAGACACGCAGAAGACGCAGATACGCAGCTCTCCGAAGCTAAGTGCCGGTCCCGGGCTTCTTTCGGCACAAACCGCTCTCAGGAGCTCCCTGCGCTCGCCACAATGCTCTGTGTGCGAAGAAGCCGCTTCTTCGCCTCCGGGAGAATCGGCGAGCGGCAGCTTCCCAAAGGCGAAGATGCAAGCTGCAGCACGCAGGCACAGTGTGGGCAGCCTTCAGACTTAGAGAAAACAGTACTTTACCACTCTCCTGCCTTTTCCATGGTTATTCTATTGGAAAAGAACGAGTTTTGGACAACTACCTTTCATTCTTGCCAAACTCTTTGCAGACCTCCGTGCAAGCTTTAGAACAACATTTTGGATGTTTTCTTTCCTGGCAGAGTTTCTCCTTGCAAGATATGGTGGAAAAGCTTTTTGCTGAGTGTAGAGCGGCAAGACACGCAGAAGACGCAGATACGCAGCTCTCCGAAGCTAAGTGCCGGTCCCGGGCTTCTTTCGGCACAAACCGCTCTCAGGAGCTCCCTGCGCTCGCCACAATGCTCTGTGTGCGAAGAAGCCGCTTCTTCGCCTCCGGGAGAATCGGCGAGCGGCAGCTTCCCAAAGGCGAAGATGCAAGCTGCACCACACAGGCACAGTGTGGGCAGCCTTCAGACTCCGAGAAAACAGTACTTTACCACTCTCCTGCCTTTTCCATGGTTATTCTATTGGAAAAGAACGAGTTTTGGACAACTACCTTTCATTCTTGCCAAACTCTTTGCAGACCCCCGTGCAAGCTTTAGAACAAGATTTTGGATGTTTTCTTTCCTGGCAGAGTTTCTCCTTGCAAGATATGGTGGAAAAGCTTTTTGCTGAGGGTAGAGCGGCAAGACATGCAGAAGACGCAGATACGCAGCTCTCCGAAGCTAAGTGCCGGTCCCGGGCTTCTTTCGGCACAAACCGCTCTCAGGAGCTCCCTGCGTTCGCCACAATGCTCTGTGTGCGAAGAAGCCGCTTCTTCGCCTCCTGGAGAATCGGCGAGCGGCAGCTTCCCAAAGGCGAAGATGCAAGCTGCAGCACACAGGCACAGTGTGGGCAGCCTTCAGACTTAGAGAAAACAGTACTTTACCACTCTCCTGCCTTTTCCATGGTTATTCTATTGGAAAAGGACGAGTTTTGGACAACTACCTTTCATTCTTGCCAAACTCTTTGCAGACCTCCGTGCAAGCTTTAGAACAAGATTTTGGATGTTTTCTTTCCTGGCAGAGTTTCTCCTTGCAAGATATGGTGGAAAAGCTTTTTGCTGAGTGTAGAGCGGCAAGACACGCAGAAGACGCAGATACGCAGCTCTCCGAAGCTAAGTGCCGGTCCCGGGCTTCTTTCGGCACAAACCGCTCTCAGGAGCTCCCTGCGCTCGCCACAATGCTCTGTGTGCGAAGAAGCCGCTTCTTCGCCTGCGGGAGAATCGGCGAGCGGCAGCTTCCCAAAGGCGAAGATGCAAGCTGCAGCACACAGGCACAGTGTGGGCAGCCTTCAGACTTCGAGAAAACAGTACTTTACCACTCTCCTGCCTTTTCCATGGTTATTCTATTGGAAAAGAACGAGTTTTGGACAACTACCTTTCATTCTTGCCAAACTCTTTGCAGACCCCCGTGCAAGCTTTAGAACAAGATTTTGGATGTTTTCTTTCCTGGCAGAGTTTCTCCTTGCAAGATATGGTGGAAAAGCTTTTTGCTGAGTGTAGAGCGGCAAGACACGCAGAAGACGCAGATACGCAGCTCTCCGAAGCTAAGTGCCGGTCCCGGGCTTCTTTCGGCACAAACCGCTCTCAGGAGCTCCCTGCGCTCGCCACAATGCTCTGTGTGCGAAGAAGCCGCTTCTTCGCCTCCGGGAGAATCGGCGAGCGGCAGCTTCCCAAAGGCGAAGATGCAAGCTGCAGCACACAGGCACAGTGTGGGCAGCCTTCAGACTTAGAGAAAACAGTACTTTACCACTCTCCTGCCTTTTTCATGGTTATTCTATTGGAAAAGAACGAGTTTTGGACAACTACCTTTCATTCTTGCCAAACTCTTTGCAGACCCCCGTGCAAGCTTTAGAACAAGATTTTGGATGTTTTCTTTCCTGGCAGAGTTTCTCCTTGCAAGATATGGTGGAAAAGCTTTTTGCTGAGTGTAGAGCGGCAAGACACGCAGAAGACGCAGATACGCAGCTCTCCGAAGCTAAGTGCCGGTCCCGGGCTTCTTTCGGCACAAACCGCTCTCAGGAGCTCCCTGCGCTCGCCACAATGCTCTGTGTGCGAAGAAGCCGCTTCTTCGCCTCCGGGAGAATCGGCGAGCGGCAGCTTCCCAAAGGCGAAGATGCAAGCTGCAGCACGCAGGCACAGTGTGGGCAGCCTTCAGACTTAGAGAAAACAGTACTTTACCACTCTCCTGCCTTTTCCATGGTTATTCTATTGGAAAAGAACGAGTTTTGGACAACTACCTTTCATTCTTGCCAAACTCTTTGCAGACCCCCTTGCAAGCTTTAGAACAAGATTTTGGATGTTTTCTTTCCTGGCAGAGTTTCTCCTTGCAAGATATGGTGGAAAAGCTTTTTGCTGAGTGTAGAGCGGCAAGACACGCAGAAGACGCAGATACGCAGCTCTCCGAAGCTAAGTGCCGGTCCCGGGCTTCTTTCGGCACAAACCGCTCTCAGGAGCTCCCTGCGCTCGCCACAATGCTCTGTGTGCGAAGAAGCCGCTTCTTCGCCTCCGGGAGAATCGGCGAGCGGCAGCTTCCCAAAGGCGAAGATGCAAGCTGCAGCACACAGGCACAGTGTGGGCAGCCTTCAGACTTAGAGAAAACAGTACTTTACCACTCTCCTGCCTTTTCCATGGTTATTCTATTGGAAAAGAACGAGTTTTGGACAACTACCTTTCATTCTTGCCAAACGTTTTGCAGACCCCCGTGCAAGCTTTAGAACAAGATTTTGGATGTTTTCTTTCCTGGCAGAGTTTCTCCTTGCAAGATATGGTGGAAAAGCTTTTTGCTGAGTGTAGAGCGGCAAGACACGCAGAAGACGCAGATACGCAGCTCTCCGAAGCTAAGTGCCGGTCCCGGGCTTCTTTCGGCACAAACCGCTCTCAGGAGCTCCCTGCGCTCGCCACAATGCTCTGTGTGCGAAGAAGCTGCTTCTTCGCCTGCGGGAGAATCGGCGAGCGGCAGCTTCCCAAAGGCGAAGATGCAAGCTGCAGCACGCAGGCACAGTGTGGGCAGCCTTCAGACTTAGAGAAAACAGTACTTTACCACTCTCCTGCCTTTTCCATGGTTATTCTATTGGAAAAGAACGAGTTTTGGACAACTACCTTTCATTCTTGCCAAACGTTTTGCAGACCCCCTTGCAAGCTTTAGAACAAGATTTTGGATGTTTTCTTTCCTGGCAGAGTTTCTCCTTGCAAGATATGGTGGAAAAGCTTTTTGCTGAGTGTAGAGCGGCAAGACACGCAGAAGACGCAGATACGCAGCTCTCCGAAGCTAAGTGCCGGTCCCGGGCTTCTTTCGGCACAAACCGCTCTCAGGAGCTCCCTGCGCTCGCCACAATGCTCTGTGTGCGAAGAAGCCGCTTCTTCGCCTCCGGGAGAATCGGCGAGCGGCAGCTTCCCAAAGGCGAAGATGCAAGCTGCAGCACACAGGCACAGTGTGGGCAGCCTTCAGACTTAGAGAAAACAGTACTTTACCACTCTCCTGCCTTTTCCATGGTTATTCTATTGGAAAAGAACGAGTTTTGGACAACTACCTTTCATTCTTGCCAAACTCTTTGCAGACCCCCGTGCAAGCTTTAGAACAAGATTTTGGATGTTTTCTTTCCTGGCAGAGTTTCTCCTTGCAAGATATGGTGGAAAAGCTTTTGGCTGAGTGTAGAGCGGCAAGACACGCAGAAGACGCAGATACGCAGCTCTCCGAAGCTAAGTGCCGGTCCCGGGCTTCTTTCGGCACAAACCGCTCTCAGGAGCTCCCTGCGCTCGCCACAATGCTCTGTGTGCGAAGAAGCCGCTTCTTCGCCTCCGGGAGAATCGGCGAGCGGCAGCTTCCCAAAGGCGAAGATGCAAGCTGCAGCACGCAGGCACAGTGTGGGCAGCCTTCAGACTTAGAGAAAACAGTACTTTACCACTCTCCTGCCTTTTCCATGGTTATTCTATTGGAAAAGAACGAGTTTTGGACAACTACCTTTCATTCTTGCCAAACGCTTTGCAGACCCCCTTGCAAGCTTTAGAACAAGATTTTGGATGTTTTCTTTCCTGGCAGAGTTTCTCCTTGCAAGATATGGTGGAAAAGCTTTTTGCTGAGTGTAGAGCGGCAAGACACGCAGAAGACGCAGATACGCAGCTCTCCGAAGCTAAGTGCCGGTGCCGGGCTTCTTTCGGCACAAACCGCTCTCAGGAGCTCCCTGCGCTCGCCACAATGCTCTGTGTGCGAAGAAGCCGCTTCTTCGCCTCCGGGAGAATCGGCGAGCGGCAGCTTCCCAAAGGCGAAGATGCAAGCTGCAGCACACAGGCACAGTGTGGGCAGCCTTCAGACTTAGAGAAAACAGTACTTTACCACTCTCCTGCCTTTTCCATGGTTATTCTATTGGAAAAGAACGAGTTTTGGACAACTACCTTTCATTCTTGCCAAACTCTTTGCAGACCCCCGTGCAAGCTTTAGAAGAAGATTTTGGATGTTTTCTTTCCTGGCAGAGTTTCTCCTTGCAAGATATGGTGGAAAAGCTTTTTGCTGAGTGTAGAGCGGCAAGACACGCAGAAGACGCAGATACGCAGCTCTCCGAAGCTAAGTGCCGGTCCCGGGCTTCTTTCGGCACAAACCGCTCTCAGGAGCTCCCTGCGCTCGCCACAATGCTCTGTGTGCGAAGAAGCCGCTTCTTCGCCTCCGGGAGAATCGGCGAGCGGCAGCTTCCCAAAGGCGAAGATGCAAGCTGCAGCACACAGGCACAGTGTGGGCAGCCTTCAGACTTCGAGAAAACAGTACTTTACCACTCTCCTGCCTTTTCCATGGTTATTCTATTGGAAAAGAACGAGTTTTGGACAACTACCTTTCATTCTTGCCAAACTCTTTGCAGACCCCCGTGCAAGCTTTAGAAGAAGATTTTGGATGTTTTCTTTCCTGGCAGAGTTTCTCCTTGCAAGATATGGTGGAAAAGCTTTTTGCTGAGTGTAGAGCGGCAAGACACGCAGAAGACGCAGATACGCAGCTCTCCGAAGCTAAGTGCCGGTCCCGGGCTTCTTTCGGCACAAACCGCTCTCAGGAGCTCCCTGCGCTCGCCACAATGCTCTGTGTGCGAAGAAGCCGCTTCTTCGCCTCCGGGAGAATCGGCGAGCGGCAGCTTCCCAAAGGCGAAGATGCAAGCTGCAGCACACAGGCACAGTGTGGGCAGCCTTCAGACTTCGAGAAAACAGTACTTTACCACTCTCCTGCCTTTTCCATGGTTATTCTATTGGAAAAGAACGAGTTTTGGACAACTACCTTTCATTCTTGCCAAACTCTTTGCAGACCCCCGTGCAAGCTTTAGAACAAGATTTTGGATGTTTTCTTTCCTGGCAGAGTTTCTCCTTGCAAGATATGGTGGAAAAGCTTTTTGCTGAGTGTAGAGCGGCAAGACACGCAGAAGACGCAGATACGCAGCTCTCCGAAGCTAAGTGCCGGTCCCGGGCTTCTTTCGGCACAAACCGCTCTCAGGAGCTCCCTGCGCTCGCCACAATGCTCTGTGTGCGAAGAAGCCGCTTCTTCGCCTCTGGGAGAATCGGCGAGCGGCAGCTTCCCAAAGGCGAAGATGCAAGCTGCAGCACGCAGGCACAGTGTGGGCAGCCTTCAGACTTCGAGAAAACAGTACTTTACCACTCTCCTGCCTTTTCCATGGTTATTCTATTGGAAAAGAACGAGTTTTGGACAACTACCTTTCATTCTTGCCAAACTCTTTGCAGACCCCCGTGCAAGCTTTAGAAGAAGATTTTGGATGTTTTCTTTCCTGGCAGAGTTTCTCCTTGCAAGATATGGTGGAAAAGCTTTTTGCTGAGTGTAGAGCGGCAAGACACGCAGAAGACGCAGATACGCAGCTCTCCGAAGCTAAGTGCCGGTCCCGGGCTTCTTTCGGCACAAACCGCTCTCAGGAGCTCCCTGCGCTCGCCACAATGCTCTGTGTGCGAAGAAGCCGCTTCTTCGCCTCCGGGAGAATCGGCGAGCGGCAGCTTCCCAAAGGCGAAGATGCAAGCTGCAGCACGCAGGCACAGTGTGGGCAGCCTTCAGACTTAGAGAAAACAGTACTTTACCACTCTCCTGCCTTTTCCATGGTTATTCTATTGGAAAAGAACGAGTTTTGGACAACTACCTTTCATTCTTGCCAAACGCTTTGCAGACCCCCTTGCAAGCTTTAGAACAAGATTTTGGATGTTTTCTTTCCTGGCAGAGTTTCTCCTTGCAAGATATGGTGGAAAAGCTTTTTGCTGAGTGTAGAGCGGCAAGACACGCAGAAGACGCAGATACGCAGCTCTCCGAAGCTAAGTGCCGGTCCCGGGCTTCTTTCGGCACAAACCGCTCTCAGGAGCTCCCTGCGCTCGCCACAATGCTCTGTGTGCGAAGAAGCCGCTTCTTCGCCTCCGGGAGAATCGGCGAGCGGCAGCTTCCCAAAGGCGAAGATGCAAGCTGCAGCACACAGGCACAGTGTGGGCAGCCTTCAGACTTAGAGAAAACAGTACTTTACCACTCTCCTGCCTTTTCCATGGTTATTCTATTGGAAAAGAACGAGTTTTGGACAACTACCTTTCATTCTTGCCAAACTCTTTGCAGACCCCCGTGCAAGCTTTAGAACAAGATTTTGGACGTTTTCTTTCCTGGCAGAGTTTCTCCTTGCAAGATATGGTGGAAAAGCTTTTTGCTGAGTGTAGAGCGGCAAGACACGCAGAAGACGCAGATACGCAGCTCTCCGAAGCTAAGTGCCGGTCCCGGGCTTCTTTCGGCACAAACCGCTCTCAGGAGCTCCCTGCGCTCGCCACAATGCTCTGTGTGCGAAGAAGCCGCTTCTTCGCCTCCGGGAGAATCGGCGAGCGGCAGCTTCCCAAAGGCGAAGATGCAAGCTGCAGCACACAGGCACAGTGTGGGCAGCCTTCAGACTTAGAGAAAACAGTACTTTACCACTCTCCTGCCTTTTCCATGGTTATTCTATTGGAAAAGAACGAGTTTTGGACAACTACCTTTCATTCTTGCCAAACTCTTTGCAGACCCCCGTGCAAGCTTTAGAAGAAGATTTTGGATGTTTTCTTTCCTGGCAGAGTTTCTCCTTGCAAGATATGGTGGAAAAGCTTTTTGCTGAGTGTAGAGCGGCAAGACACGCAGAAGACGCAGATACGCAGCTCTCCGAAGCTAAGTGCCGGTCCCGGGCTTCTTTCGGCACAAACCGCTCTCAGGAGCTCCCTGTGCTCGCCACAATGCTCTGTGTGCGAAGAAGCCGCTTCTTCGCCTCCGGGAGAATCGGCGAGCGGCAGCTTCCCAAAGGCGAAGATGCAAGCTGCAGCACGCAGGCACAGTGTGGGCAGCCTTCAGACTTAGAGAAAACAGTACTTTACCACTCTCCTGCCTTTTCCATGGTTATTCTATTGGAAAAGAACGAGTTTTGGACAACTACCTTTCATTCTTGCCAAACGTTTTGCAGACCCCCTTGCAAGCTTTAGAACAAGATTTTGGATGTTTTCTTTCCTGGCAGAGTTTCTCCTTGCAAGATATGGTGGAAAAGCTTTTTGCTGAGTGTAGAGCGGCAAGACACGCAGAAGACGCAGATACGCAGCTCTCCGAAGCTAAGTGCCGGTCCCGGGCTTCTTTCGGCACAAACCGCTCTCAGGAGCTCCCTGCGCTCGCCACAATGCTCTGTGTGCGAAGAAGCCGCTTCTTCGCCTCCGGGAGAATCGGCGAGCGGCAGCTTCCCAAAGGCGAAGATGCAAGCTGCAGCACGCAGGCACAGTGTGGGCAGCCTTCAGACTTAGAGAAAACAGTACTTTACCACTCTCCTGCCTTTTCCATGGTTATTCTATTGGAAAAGAACGAGTTTTGGACAACTACCTTTCATTCTTGCCAAACTCTTTGCAGACCCCCTTGCAAGCTTTAGAACAAGATTTTGGATGTTTTCTTTCCTGGCAGAGTTTCTCCTTGCAAGATATGGTGGAAAAGCTTTTTGCTGAGTGTAGAGCGGCAAGACACGCAGAAGACGCAGATACGCAGCTCTCCGAAGCTAAGTGCCGGTCCCGGGCTTCTTTCGGCACAAACCGCTCTCAGGAGCTCCCTGCGCTCGCCACAATGCTCTGTGTGCGAAGAAGCCGCTTCTTCGCCTCCGGGAGAATCGGCGAGCGGCAGCTTCCCAAAGGCGAAGATGCAAGCTGCAGCACACAGGCACAGTGTGGGCAGCCTTCAGACTTCGAGAAAACAGTACTTTACCACTCTCCTGCCTTTTCCATGGTTATTCTATTGGAAAAGAACGAGTTTTGGACAACTACCTTTCATTCTTGCCAAACTCTTTGCAGACCCCCGTGCAAGCTTTAGAAGAAGATTTTGGATGTTTTCTTTCCTGGCAGAGTTTCTCCTTGCAAGATATGGTGGAAAAGCTTTTTGCTGAGTGTAGAGCGGCAAGACACGCAGAAGACGCAGATACGCAGCTCTCCGAAGCTAAGTGCCGGTCCCGGGCTTCTTTCGGCACAAACCGCTCTCAGGAGCTCCCTGCGCTCGCCACAATGCTCTGTGTGCGAAGAAGCCGCTTCTTCGCCTCCGGGAGAATCGGCGAGCGGCAGCTTCCCAAAGGCGAAGATGCAAGCTGCAGCACACAGGCACAGTTTGGGCAGCCTTCAGACTTCGAGAAAACAGTACTTTACCACTCTCCTGCCTTTTCCATGGTTATTCTATTGGAAAAGAACGAGTTTTGGACAACTACCTTTCATTCTTGCCAAACTCTTTGCAGACCCCCGTGCAAGCTTTAGAACAAGATTTTGGATGTTTTCTTTCCTGGCAGAGTTTCTCCTTGCAAGATATGGTGGAAAAGCTTTTTGCTGAGTGTAGAGCGGCAAGACACGCAGAAGACGCAGATACGCAGCTCTCCGAAGCTAAGTGCCGGTCCCGGGCTTCTTTCGGCACAAACCGCTCTCAGGAGCTCCCTGCGCTCGCCACAATGCTCTGTGTGCGAAGAAGCCGCTTCTTCGCCTCTGGGAGAATCGGCGAGCGGCAGCTTCCCAAAGGCGAAGATGCAAGCTGCAGCACGCAGGCACAGTGTGGGCAGCCTTCAGACTTCGAGAAAACAGTACTTTACCACTCTCCTGCCTTTTCCATGGTTATTCTATTGGAAAAGAACGAGTTTTGGACAACTACCTTTCATTCTTGCCAAACTCTTTGCAGACCCCCGTGCAAGCTTTAGAACAAGATTTTGGATGTTTTCTTTCCTGGCAGAGTTTCTCC
Source organism: Molothrus aeneus (assembly GCF_037042795.1). Classification (NCBI taxonomy): domain Eukaryota; kingdom Metazoa; phylum Chordata; class Aves; order Passeriformes; family Icteridae; genus Molothrus; species Molothrus aeneus. Next base: position 15,168 of record NW_027098925.1, on the reverse strand, counting down.
TTGCAAGATATGGTGGAAAAGCTTTTTGCTGAGTGTAGAGCGGCAAGACACGCAGAAGACGCAGATACGCAGCTCTCCGAAGCTAAGTGCCGGTCCCGGGCTTCTTTCGGCACAAACCGCTCTCAGGAGCTCCCTGCGCTCGCCACAATGCTCTGTGTGCGAAGAAGCCGCTTCTTCGCCTCCGGGAGAATCGGCGAGCGGCAGCTTCCCAAAGGCGAAGATGCAAGCTGCAGCACGCAGGCACAGTGTGGGCAGCCTTCAGACTTAGAGAAAACAGTACTTTACCACTCTCCTGCCTTTTCCATGGTTATTCTATTGGAAAAGAACGAGTTTTGGACAACTACCTTTCATTCTTGCCAAACGCTTTGCAGACCCCCTTGCAAGCTTTAGAACAAGATTTTGGATGTTTTCTTTCCTGGCAGAGTTTCTCCTTGCAAGATATGGTGGAAAAGCTTTTTGCTGAGTGTAGAGCGGCAAGACACGCAGAAGACGCAGATACGCAGCTCTCCGAAGCTAAGTGCCGGTCCCGGGCTTCTTTCGGCACAAACCGCTCTCAGGAGCTCCCTGCGCTCGCCACAATGCTCTGTGTGCGAAGAAGCCGCTTCTTCGCCTCCGGGAGAATCGGCGAGCGGCAGCTTCCCAAAGGCGAAGATGCAAGCTGCAGCACACAGGCACAGTGTGGGCAGCCTTCAGACTTAGAGAAAACAGTACTTTACCACTCTCCTGCCTTTTCCATGGTTATTCTATTGGAAAAGAACGAGTTTTGGACAACTACCTTTCATTCTTGCCAAACTCTTTGCAGACCCCCGTGCAAGCTTTAGAACAACATTTTGGACGTTTTCTTTCCTGGCAGAGTTTCTCCTTGCAAGATATGGTGGAAAAGCTTTTTGCTGAGTGTAGAGCGGCAAGACACGCAGAAGACGCAGATACGCAGCTCTCCGAAGCTAAGTGCCGGTCCCGGGCTTCTTTCGGCACAAACCGCTCTCAGGAGCTCCCTGCGCTCGCCACAATGCTCTGTGTGCGAAGAAGCCGCTTCTTCGCCTCCGGGAGAATCGGCGAGCGGCAGCTTCCCAAAGGCGAAGATGCAAGCTGCAGCACACAGGCACAGTGTGGGCAGCCTTCAGACTTAGAGAAAACAGTACTTTACCACTCTCCTGCCTTTTCCATGGTTATTCTATTGGAAAAGAACGAGTTTTGGACAACTACCTTTCATTCTTGCCAAACTCTTTGCAGACCCCCGTGCAAGCTTTAGAAGAAGATTTTGGATGTTTTCTTTCCTGGCAGAGTTTCTCCTTGCAAGATATGGTGGAAAAGCTTTTTGCTGAGTGTAGAGCGGCAAGACACGCAGAAGACGCAGATACGCAGCTCTCCGAAGCTAAGTGCCGGTCCCGGGCTTCTTTCGGCACAAACCGCTCTCAGGAGCTCCCTGCGCTCGCCACAATGCTCTGTGTGCGAAGAAGCCGCTTCTTCGCCTCCGGGAGAATCGGCGAGCGGCAGCTTCCCAAAGGCGAAGATGCAAGCTGCAGCACGCAGGCACAGTGTGGGCAGCATTCAGACTTAGAGAAAACAGTACTTTACCACTCTCCTGCCTTTTCCATGGTTATTCTATTGGAAAAGAACGAGTTTTGGACAACTACCTTTCATTCTTGCCAAACTCTTTGCAGACCCCCGTGCAAGCTTTAGAACAAGATTTTGGATGTTTTCTTTCCTGGCAGAGTTTCTCCTTGCAAGATATGGTGGAAAAGCTTTTTGCTGAGTGTAGAGCGGCAAGACACGCAGAAGACGCAGATACGCAGCTCTCCGAAGCTAAGTGCCGGTCCCGGGCTTCTTTCGGCACAAACCGCTCTCAGGAGCTCCCTGCGCTCGCCACAATGCTCTGTGTGCGAAGAAGCCGCTTCTTCGCCTCCGGGAGAATCGGCGAGCGGCAGCTTCCCAAAGGCGAAGATGCAAGCTGCAGCACACAGGCACAGTGTGGGCAGCCTTCAGACTTAGAGAAAACAGTACTTTACCACTCTCCTGCCTTTTCCATGGTTATTCTATTGGAAAAGAACGAGTTTTGGACAACTACCTTTCATTCTTGCCAAACTCTTTGCAGACCCCCGTGCAAGCTTTAGAACAAGATTTTGGATGTTTTCTTTCCTGGCAGAGTTTCTCCTTGCAAGATATGGTGGAAAAGCTTTTTGCTGAGTGTAGAGCGGCAAGACACGCAGAAGACGCAGATACGCAGCTCTCCGAAGCTAAGTGCCGGTCCCGGGCTTCTTTCGGCACAAACCGCTCTCAGGAGCTCCCTGCGCTCGCCACAATGCTCTGTGTGCGAAGAAGCCGCTTCTTCGCCTCCGGGAGAATCGGCGAGCGGCAGCTTCCCAAAGGCGAAGATGCAAGCTGCAGCACACAGGCACAGTGTGGGCAGCCTTCAGACTTAGAGAAAACAGTACTTTACCACTCTCCTGCCTTTTCCATGGTTATTCTATTGGAAAAGAACGAGTTTTGGACAACTACCTTTCATTCTTGCCAAACTCTTTGCAGACCCCCGTGCAAGCTTTAGAACAAGATTTTGGATGTTTTCTTTCCTGGCAGAGTTTCTCCTTGCAAGATATGGTGGAAAAGCTTTTTGCTGAGTGTAGAGCGGCAAGACACGCAGAAGACGCAGATACGCAGCTCTCCGAAGCTAAGTGCCGGTCCCGGGCTTCTTTCGGCACAAACCGCTCTCAGGAGCTCCCTGCGCTCGCCACAATGCTCTGTGTGCGAAGAAGCCGCTTCTTCGCCTCCGGGAGAATCGGCGAGCGGCAGCTTCCCAAAGGCGAAGATGCAAGCTGCAGCACACAGGCACAGTGTGGGCAGCCTTCAGACTTAGAGAAAACAGTACTTTACCACTCTCCTGCCTTTTCCATGGTTATAAAAGAACGAGTTTTGGACAACTACCTCTTCATTCTTGCCAAACTCTTTGCAGACCCCCGTGCATAGCTTTAGAACAAGATTTTGGATGTTTTCTTTCCTGGCAGAGTTTCTCCTTGCAAGATATGGTGGAAAAGCTTTTTGCTGAGTGTAGAGCGGGCCAAGACACGCAGAAGACGCAGGATACGCAAGCTCTCCGAAGCTAAGTGCCGGTCCCGGGCTTCTTTCGGCACAAACCGCTCTCAGGAGCTCCCTGCGCTCGCCACAATGCTCTGTGTGCGAAGAAGCAGCTTCTTCGCCTCCGGGAGAATCGGCGAGCGGCAGCTTCCCAAAGGCGAAGATGCAAGCTGCAGCACACAGGCACAGTGTGGGCAGCCTTCAGACTTCGAGAAAACAGTACTTTACCACTCTCCTGCCTTTTCCATGGTTATTCTATTGGAAAAGAACGAGTTTTGGACAACTACCTTTCATTCTTGCCAAACTCTTTGCAGACCCCCGTGCAAGCTTTAGAACAAGATTTTGGATGTTTTCTTTCCTGGCAGAGTTTCTCCTTGCAAGATATGGTGGAAAAGCTTTTTGCTGAGTGTAGAGCGGCAAGACACGCAGAAGACGCAGATACGCAGCTCTCCGAAGCTAAGTGCCGGTCCCGGGCTTCTTTCGGCACAAACCGCTCTCAGGAGCTCCCTGCGCTCGCCACAATGCTCTGTGTGCGAAGAAGCCGCTTCTTCGCCTCCGGGAGAATCGGCGAGTGGCAGCTTCCCAAAGGCGAAGATGCAAGCTGCAGCACACAGGCACAGTGTGGGCAGCCTTCAGACTTAGAGAAAACAGTACTTTACCACTCTCCTGCCTTTTCCATGGTTATTCTATTGGAAAAGAACGAGTTTTGGACAACTACCTTTCATTCTTGCCAAACTCTTTGCAGACCCCCGTGCAAGCTTTAGAACAAGATTTTGGATGTTTTCTTTCCTGGCAGAGTTTCTCCTTGCAAGATATGGTGGAAAAGCTTTTTGCTGAGTGTAGAGCGGCAAGACACGCAGAAGACGCAGATACGCAGCTCTCCGAAGCTAAGTGCCGGTCCCGGGCTTCTTTCGGCACAAACCGCTCTCAGGAGCTCCCTGCGCTCGCCACAATGCTCTGTGTGCGAAGAAGCAGCTTCTTCGCCTCCTGGAGAATCGGCGAGCGGCAGCTTCCCAAAGGCGAAGATGCAAGCTGCAGCACACAGGCACAGTGTGGGCAGCCTTCAGACTTAGAGAAAACAGTACTTTACCACTCTCCTGCCTTTTCCATGGTTATTCTATTGGAAAAGAACGAGTTTTGGACAACTACCTTTCATTCTTGCCAAACTCTTTGCAGACCCCCGTGCAAGCTTTAGAACAAGATTTTGGATGTTTTCTTTCCTGGCAGAGTTTCTCCTTGCAAGATATGGTGGAAAAGCTTTTTGCTGAGTGTAGAGCGGCAAGACACGCAGAAGACGCAGATACGCAGCTCTCCGAAGCTAAGTGCCGGTCCCGGGCTTCTTTCGGCACAAACCGCTCTCAGGAGCTCCCTGCGCTCGCCACAATGCTCTGTGTGCGAAGAAGCCGCTTCTTCGCCTCTGGGAGAATCGGCGAGCGGCAGCTTCCCAAAGGCGAAGATGCAAGCTGCAGCACGCAGGCACAGTGTGGGCAGCCTTCAGACTTCGAGAAAACAGTACTTTACCACTCTCCTGCCTTTTCCATGGTTATTCTATTGGAAAAGAACGAGTTTTGGACAACTACCTTTCATTCTTGCCAAACTCTTTGCAGACCCCCGTGCAAGCTTTAGAACAAGATTTTGGATGTTTTCTTTCCTGGCAGAGTTTCTCCTTGCAAGATATGGTGGAAAAGCTTTTTGCTGAGTGTAGAGCGGCAAGACACGCAGAAGACGCAGATACGCAGCTCTCCGAAGCTAAGTGCCGGTCCCGGGCTTCTTTCGGCACAAACCGCTCTCAGGAGCTCCCTGCGCTCGCCACAATGCTCTGTGTGCGAAGAAGCCGCTTCTTCGCCTCCGGGAGAATCGGCGAGCGGCAGCTTCCCAAAGGCGAAGATGCAAGCTGCAGCACACAGGCACAGTGTGGGCAGCCTTCAGACTTCGAGAAAACAGTACTTTACCACTCTCCTGCCTTTTCCATGGTTATTCTATTGGAAAAGAACGAGTTTTGGACAACTACCTTTCATTCTTGCCAAACTCTTTGCAGACCCCCGTGCAAGCTTTAGAACAAGATTTTGGATGTTTTCTTTCCTGGCAGAGTTTCTCCTTGCAAGATATGGTGGAAAAGCTTTTTGCTGAGTGTAGAGCGGCAAGACACGCAGAAGACGCAGATACGCAGCTCTCCGAAGCTAAGTGCCGGTCCCGGGCTTCTTTCGGCACAAACCGCTCTCAGGAGCTCCCTGCGCTCGCCACCAATGCTCTGTGTGCGAAGAAGCAGCTTCTTCGCCTCCTGGAGAATCGGCGAGCGGCAGCTTCCCAAAGGCGAAGATGCAAGCTGCAGCACACAGGCACAGTGTGGGCAGCCTTCAGACTTAGAGAAAACAGTACTTTACCACTCTCCTGCCTTTTCCATGGTTATTCTATTGGAAAAGAACGAGTTTTGGACAACTACCTTTCATTCTTGCCAAACTCTTTGCAGACCCCCGTGCAAGCTTTAGAACAAGATTTTGGATGTTTTCTTTCCTGGCAGAGTTTCTCCTTGCAAGATATGGTGGAAAAGCTTTTTGCTGAGTGTAGAGCGGCAAGACACGCAGAAGACGCAGATACGCAGCTCTCCGAAGCTAAGTGCCGGTCCCGGGCTTCTTTCGGCACAAACCGCTCTCAGGAGCTCCCTGCGCTCGCCACAATGCTCTGTGTGCGAAGAAGCCGCTTCTTCGCCTCTGGGAGAATCGGCGAGCGGCAGCTTCCCAAAGGCGAAGATGCAAGCTGCAGCACGCAGGCACAGTGTGGGCAGCCTTCAGACTTCGAGAAAACAGTACTTTACCACTCTCCTGCCTTTTCCATGGTTATTCTATTGGAAAAGAACGAGTTTTGGACAACTACCTTTCATTCTTGCCAAACTCTTTGCAGACCCCCGTGCAAGCTTTAGAACAAGATTTTGGATGTTTTCTTTCCTGGCAGAGTTTCTCCTTGCAAGATATGGTGGAAAAGCTTTTTGCTGAGTGTAGAGCGGCAAGACACGCAGAAGACGCAGATACGCAGCTCTCCGAAGCTAAGTGCCGGTCCCGGGCTTCTTTCGGCACAAACCGCTCTCAGGAGCTCCCTGCGCTCGCCACAATGCTCTGTGTGCGAAGAAGCCGCTTCTTCGCCTCCGGGAGAATCGGCGAGCGGCAGCTTCCCAAAGGCGAAGATGCAAGCTGCAGCACACAGGCACAGTGTGGGCAGCCTTCAGACTTCGAGAAAACAGTACTTTACCACTCTCCTGCCTTTTCCATGGTTATTCTATTGGAAAAGAACGAGTTTTGGACAACTACCTTTCATTCTTGCCAAACTCTTTGCAGACCCCCGTGCAAGCTTTAGAACAAGATTTTGGATGTTTTCTTTCCTGGCAGAGTTTCTCCTTGCAAGATATGGTGGAAAAGCTTTTTTGCTGAGTGTAGAGCGGCAAGACACGCAGAAGACGCAGATACGCAGCTCTCCGAAGCTAAGTGCCGGTCCCGGGCTTCTTTCGGCACAAACCGCTCTCAGGAGCTCCCTGCGCTCGCCACAATGCTCTGTGTGCGAAGAAGCCGCTTCTTCGCCTCCGGGAGAATCGGCGAGCGGCAGCTTCCCAAAGGCGAAGATGCAAGCTGCAGCACACAGGCACAGTGTGGGCAGCCTTCAGACTTAGAGAAAACAGTACTTTACCACTCTCCTGCCTTTTCCATGGTTATTCTATTGGAAAAGAACGAGTTTTGGACAACTACCTTTCATTCTTGCCAAACTCTTTGCAGACCCCCGTGCAAGCTTTAGAACAAGATTTTGGATGTTTTCTTTCCTGGCAGAGTTTCTCCTTGCAAGATATGGTGGAAAAGCTTTTTGCTGAGTGTAGAGCGGCAAGACACGCAGAAGACGCAGATACGCAGCTCTCCGAAGCTAAGTGCCGGTCCGGGCTTCTTTCGGCACAAACCGCTCTCAGGAGCTCCCTGCGCTCGCCACAATGCTCTGTGTGCGAAGAAGCAGCTTCTTCGCCTCCTGGAGAATCGGCGAGCGGCAGCTTCCCAAAGGCGAAGATGCAAGCTGCAGCACACAGGCACAGTGTGGGCAGCCTTCAGACTTCGAGAAAACAGTACTTTACCACTCTCCTGCCTTTTCCATGGTTATTCTATTGGAAAAGAACGAGTTTTGGACAACTACCTTTCATTCTTGCCAAACTCTTTGCAGACCCCCGTGCAAGCTTTAGAAGAAGATTTTGGATGTTTTCTTTCCTGGCAGAGTTTCTCCTTGCAAGATATGGTGGAAAAGCTTTTTGCTGAGTGTAGAGCGGCAAGACACGCAGAAGACGCAGATACGCAGCTCTCCGAAGCTAAGTGCCGGTCCCGGGCTTCTTTCGGCACAAACCGCTCTCAGGAGCTCCCTGCGCTCGCCACAATGCTCTGTGTGCGAAGAAGCCGCTTCTTCGCCTCTGGGAGAATCGGCGAGCGGCAGCTTCCCAAAGGCGAAGATGCAAGCTGCAGCACGCAGGCACAGTGTGGGCAGCCTTCAGACTTCGAGAAAACAGTACTTTACCACTCTCCTGCCTTTTCCATGGTTATTCTATTGGAAAAGAACGAGTTTTGGACAACTACCTTTCATTCTTGCCAAACTCTTTGCAGACCCCCGTGCAAGCTTTAGAACAAGATTTTGGATGTTTTCTTTCCTGGCAGAGTTTCTCCTTGCAAGATATGGTGGAAAAGCTTTTTGCTGAGTGTAGAGCGGCAAGACACGCAGAAGACGCAGATACGCAGCTCTCCGAAGCTAAGTGCCGGTCCCGGGCTTCTTTCGGCACAAACCGCTCTCAGGAGCTCCCTGCGCTCGCCACAATGCTCTGTGTGCGAAGAAGCCGCTTCTTCGCCTCCGGGAGAATCGGCGAGCGGCAGCTTCCCAAAGGCGAAGATGCAAGCTGCAGCACGCAGGCACAGTGTGGGCAGCCTTCAGACTTAGAGAAAACAGTACTTTACCACTCTCCTGCCTTTTCCATGGTTATTCTATTGGAAAAGAACGAGTTTTGGACAACTACCTTTCATTCTTGCCAAACGCTTTTGCAGACCCCCTTGCAAGCTTTAGAACAAGATTTTGGATGTTTTCTTTCCTGGCAGAGTTTCTCCTTGCAAGATATGGTGGAAAAGCTTTTTGCTGAGTGTAGAGCGGCAAGACACGCAGAAGACGCAGATACGCAGCTCTCCGAAGCTAAGTGCCGGTCCCGGGCTTCTTTCGGCACAAACCGCTCTCAGGAGCTCCCTGCGCTCGCCACAATGCTCTGTGTGCGAAGAAGCCGCTTCTTCGCCTCCGGGAGAATCGGCGAGCGGCAGCTTCCCAAAGGCGAAGATGCAAGCTGCAGCACACAGGCACAGTGTGGGCAGCCTTCAGACTTAGAGAAAACAGTACTTTACCACTCTCCTGCCTTTTCCATGGTTATTCTATTGGAAAAGAACGAGTTTTGGACAACTACCTTTCATTCTTGCCAAACTCTTTGCAGACCCCCGTGCAAGCTTTAGAACAAGATTTTGGACGTTTTCTTTCCTGGCAGAGTTTCTCCTTGCAAGATATGGTGGAAAAGCTTTTTGCTGAGTGTAGAGCGGCAAGACACGCAGAAGACGCAGATACGCAGCTCTCCGAAGCTAAGTGCCGGTCCCGGGCTTCTTTCGGCACAAACCGCTCTCAGGAGCTCCCTGCGCTCGCCACAATGCTCTGTGTGCGAAGAAGCCGCTTCTTCGCCTCCGGGAGAATCGGCGAGCGGCAGCTTCCCAAAGGCGAAGATGCAAGCTGCAGCACACAGGCACAGTGTGGGCAGCCTTCAGACTTAGAGAAAACAGTACTTTACCACTCTCCTGCCTTTTCCATGGTTATTCTATTGGAAAAGAACGAGTTTTGGACAACTACCTTTCATTCTTGCCAAACTCTTTGCAGACCCCCGTGCAAGCTTTAGAAGAAGATTTTGGATGTTTTCTTTCCTGGCAGAGTTTCTCCTTGCAAGATATGGTGGAAAAGCTTTTTGCTGAGTGTAGAGCGGCAAGACACGCAGAAGACGCAGATACGCAGCTCTCCGAAGCTAAGTGCCGGTCCCGGGCTTCTTTCGGCACAAACCGCTCTCAGGAGCTCCCTGCGCTCGCCACAATGCTCTGTGTGCGAAGAAGCCGCTTCTTCGCCTCCGGGAGAAATCGGCGAGCGGCAGCTTCCCAAAGGCGAAGATGCAAGCTGCAGCACGCAGGCACAGTGTGGGCAGCATTCAGACTTAGAGAAAACAGTACTTTACCACTCTCCTGCCTTTTCCATGGTTATTCTATTGGAAAAGAACGAGTTTTGGACAACTACCTTTCATTCTTGCCAAACTCTTTGCAGACCCCCGTGCAAGCTTTAGAACAAGATTTTGGATGTTTTCTTTCCTGGCAGAGTTTCTCCTTGCAAGATATGGTGGAAAAGCTTTTTGCTGAGTGTAGAGCGGCAAGACACGCAGAAGACGCAGATACGCAGCTCTCCGAAGCTAAGTGCCGGTCCCGGGCTTCTTTCGGCACAAACCGCTCTCAGGAGCTCCCTGCGCTCGCCACAATGCTCTGTGTGCGAAGAAGCCGCTTCTTCGCCTCCGGGAGAATCGGCGAGCGGCAGCTTCCCAAAGGCGAAGATGCAAGCTGCAGCACACAGGCACAGTGTGGGCAGCCTTCAGACTTAGAGAAAACAGTACTTTACCACTCTCCTGCCTTTTCCATGGTTATTCTATTGGAAAAGAACGAGTTTTGGACAACTACCTTTCATTCTTGCCAAACTCTTTGCAGACCCCCGTGCAAGCTTTAGAACAAGATTTTGGATGTTTTCTTTCCTGGCAGAGTTTCTCCTTGCAAGATATGGTGGAAAAGCTTTTTGCTGAGTGTAGAGCGGCAAGACACGCAGAAGACGCAGATACGCAGCTCTCCGAAGCTAAGTGCCGGTCCCGGGCTTCTTTCGCACAAACCGCTCTCAGGAGCTCCCTGCGCTCGCCACAATGCTCTGTGTGCGAAGAAGCCGCTTCTTTCGCCTCCGGGAGAATCGGCGAGCGGCAGCTTCCCAAAGGCGAAGATGCAAGCTGCAGCACGCAGGCACAGTGTGGGCAGCCTTCAGACTTAGAGAAAACAGTACTTTACCACTCTCCTGCCTTTTCCATGGTTATTCTATTGGAAAAGAACGAGTTTTGGACAACTACCTTTCATTCTTGCCAAACTCTTTGCAGACCCCCGTGCAAGCTTTAGAACAAGATTTTGGATGTTTTCTTTCCTGGCAGAGTTTCTCCTTGCAAGATATGGTGGAAAAGCTTTTTGCTGAGTGTAGAGCGGCAAGACACGCAGAAGACGCAGATACGCAGCTCTCCGAAGCTAAGTGCCGGTCCCGGGCTTCTTTCGGCACAAACCGCTCTCAGGAGCTCCCTGCGCTCGCCACAATGCTCTGTGTGCGAAGAAGCCGCTTCTTCGCCTCCGGGAGAATCGGCGAGCGGCAGCTTCCCAAAGGCGAAGATGCAAGCTGCAGCACGCAGGCACAGTGTGGGCAGCATTCAGACTTAGAGAAAACAGTACTTTACCACTCTCCTGCCTTTTCCATGGTTATTCTATTGGAAAAGAACGAGTTTTGGACAACTACCTTTCATTCTTGCCAAACTCTTTGCAGACCCCCGTGCAAGCTTTAGAACAAGATTTTGGATGTTTTCTTTCCTGGCAGAGTTTCTCCTTGCAAGATATGGTGGAAAAGCTTTTGCTGAGTGTAGAGCGGCAAGACACGCAGAAGACGCAGATACGCAGCTCTCCGAAGCTAAGTGCCGGTCCCGGGCTTCTTTCGGCACAAACCGCTCTCAGGAGCTCCCTGCGCTCGCCACAATGCTCTGTGTGCGAAGAAGCCGCTTCTTCGCCTCCGGGAGAATCGGCGAGCGGCAGCTTCCCAAAGGCGAAGATGCAAGCTGCAGCACACAGGCACAGTGTGGGCAGGCCTTCAGACTTCGAGAAAACAGTACTTTACCACTCTCCTGCCTTTTCCATGGTTATTCTATTGGAAAAGAACGAGTTTTGGACAACTACCTTTCATTCTTGCCAAACTCTTTGCAGACCCCCGTGCAAGCTTTAGAACAAGATTTTGGATGTTTTCTTTCCTGGCAGAGTTTCTCCTTGCAAGATATGGTGGAAAAGCTTTTTGCTGAGTGTAGAGCGGCAAGACACGCAGAAGACGCAGATACGCAGCTCTCTGAAGCTAAGTGCCGGTCCCGGGCTTCTTTCGGCACAAACCGCTCTCAGGAGCTCCCTGCGCTCGCCACAATGCTCTGTGTGCGAAGAAGCCGCTTCTTCGCCTCCGGGAGAATCGGCGAGTGGCAGCTTCCCAAAGGCGAAGATGCAAGCTGCAGCACACAGGCACAGTGTGGGCAGCCTTCAGACTTCGAGAAAACAGTACTTTACCACTCTCCTGCCTTTTCCATGGTTATTCTATTGGAAAAGAACGAGTTTTGGACAACTACCTTTCATTCTTGCCAAACTCTTTGCAGACCCCCGTGCAAGCTTTAGAACAAGATTTTGGATGTTTTCTTTCCTGGCAGAGTTTCTCCCTTGCAAGATATGGTGGAAAAGCTTTTTGCTGAGTGTAGAGCGGCAAGACACGCAGAAGACGCAGATACGCAGCTCTCCGAAGCTAAGTGCCGGTCCCGGGCTTCTTTCGGCACAAACCGCTCTCAGGAGCTCCCTGCGCTCGCCACAATGCTCTGTGTGCGAAGAAGCGCTTCTTCGCCTCCGGAGAATCGGCGAGCGGCAGCTTCCCAAAGGCGAAGATGCAAGCTGCAGCACACAGGCACAGTGTGGGCAGCCTTCAGACTTAGAGAAAACAGTACTTTACCACTCTCCTGCCTTTTCCATGGTTATTCTATTGAAAAGAACGAGTTTTGGACAACTACCTTTCATTCTTGCCAAACTCTTTGCAGACCCCCGTGCAAGCTTTAGAACAAGATTTTGGACGTTTTCTTTCCTGGCAGAGTTTTCTCCTTGCAAGATATGGTGGAAAAGCTTTTTGCTGAGTGTAGAGCGGCAAGACACGCAGAAGACGCAGATACGCAGCTCTCCGAAGCTAAGTGCCGGTCCCGGCTTCTTTCGGCACAAACCGCTCTCAGGAGCTCCCTGCGCTCGCCACAATGCTCTGTGTGCGAAGAAGCCGCTTCTTCGCCTCCGGGAGAATCGGCGAGCGGCAGCTTCCCAAAGGCGAAGATGCAAGCTGCAGCACACAGGCACAGTGTGGGCAGCCTTCAGACTTAGAGAAAACAGTACTTTACCACTCTCCTGCCTTTTCCATGGTTATTCTATTGGAAAAGAACGAGTTTTGGACAACTACCTTTCATTCTTGCCAAACTCTTTGCAGACCCCCGTGCAAGCTTTAGAAGAAGATTTTGGATGTTTTCTTTCCTGGCAGAGTTTCTCCTTGCAAGATATGGTGGAAAAGCTTTTTGCTGAGTGTAGAGCGGCAAGACACGCAGAAGACGCAGATACGCAGCTCTCCGAAGCTAAGTGCCGGTCCCGGGCTTCTTTCGGCACAAACCGCTCTCAGGAGCTCCCTGCGCTCGCCACAATGCTCTGTGTGCGAAGAAGCCGCTTCTTCGCCTCCGGGAGAATCGGCGAGCGGCAGCTTCCCAAAGGCGAAGATGCAAGCTGCAGCACGCAGGCACAGTGTGGGCAGCATTCAGACTTAGAGAAAACAGTACTTTACCACTCTCTGCCTTTTCCATGGTTATTCTATTGGAAAAGAACGAGTTTTGGACAACTACCTTTCATTCTTGCCAAACTCTTTGCAGACCCCCGTGCAAGCTTTAGAACAAGATTTTGGATGTTTTCTTTCCTGGCAGAGTTTCTCCTTGCAAGATATGGTGGAAAAGCTTTTTGCTGAGTGTAGAGCGGCAAGACACGCAGAAGACGCAGATACGCAGCTCTCCGAAGCTAAGTGCCGGTCCCGGGCTTCTTTCGGCACAAACCGCTCTCAGGAGCTCCCTGCGCTCGCCACAATGCTCTGTGTGCGAAGAAGCCGCTTCTTCGCCTCCGGGAGAATCGGCGAGCGGCAGCTTCCCAAAGGCGAAGATGCAAGCTGCAGCACACAGGCACAGTGTGGGCAGCCTTCAGACTTAGAGAAAACAGTACTTTACCACTCTCCTGCCTTTTCCATGGTTATTCTATTGGAAAAGAACGAGTTTTGGACAACTACCTTTCATTCTTGCCAAACTCTTTGCAGACCCCCGTGCAAGCTTTAGAACAAGATTTTGGATGTTTTCTTTCCTGGCAGAGTTTCTCCTTGCAAGATATGGTGGAAAAGCTTTTTGCTGAGTGTAGAGCGGCAAGACACGCAGAAGACGCAGATACGCAGCTCTCCGAAGCTAAGTGCCGGTCCCGGGCTTCTTTCGGCACAAACCGCTCTCAGGAGCTCCCTGCGCTCGCCACAATGCTCTGTGTGCGAAGAAGCCGCTTCTTCGCCTCCGGGAGAATCGGCGAGCGGCAGCTTCCCAAAGGCGAAGATGCAAGCTGCAGCACGCAGGCACAGTGTGGGCAGCCTTCAGACTTAGAGAAAACAGTACTTTACCACTCTCCTGCCTTTTCCATGGTTATTCTATTGGAAAAGAACGAGTTTTGGACAACTACCTTTCATTCTTGCCAAACTCTTTGCAGACCCCCGTGCAAGCTTTAGAACAAGATTTTGGATGTTTTCTTTCCTGGCAGAGTTTCTCCTTGCAAGATATGGTGGAAAAGCTTTTTGCTGAGTGTAGAGCGGCAAGACACGCAGAAGACGCAGATACGCAGCTCTCCGAAGCTAAGTGCCGGTCCCGGGCTTCTTTCGGCACAAACCGCTCTCAGGAGCTCCCTGCGCTCGCCACAATGCTCTGTGTGCGAAGAAGCCGCTTCTTCGCCTCCGGGAGAATCGGCGAGCGGCAGCTTCCCAAAGGCGAAGATGCAAGCTGCAGCACGCAGGCACAGTGTGGGCAGCATTCAGACTTAGAGAAAACAGTACTTTACCACTCTCCTGCCTTTTCCATGGTTATTCTATTGGAAAAGAACGAGTTTTGGACAACTACCTTTCATTCTTGCCAAACTCTTTGCAGACCCCCGTGCAAGCTTTAGAACAAGATTTTGGATGTTTTCTTTCCTGGCAGAGTTTCTCCTTGCAAGATATGGTGGAAAAGCTTTTTGCTGAGTGTAGAGCGGCAAGACACGCAGAAGACGCAGATACGCAGCTCTCCGAAGCTAAGTGCCGGTCCCGGGCTTCTTTCGGCACAAACCGCTCTCAGGAGCTCCCTGCGCTCGCCACAATGCTCTGTGTGCGAAGAAGCCGCTTCTTCGCCTCCGGGAGAATCGGCGAGCGGCAGCTTCCCAAAGGCGAAGATGCAAGCTGCAGCACACAGGCACAGTGTGGGCAGCCTTCAGACTTCGAGAAAACAGTACTTTACCACTCTCCTGCCTTTTCCATGGTTATTCTATTGGAAAAGAACGAGTTTTGGACAACTACCTTTCATTCTTGCCAAACTCTTTGCAGACCCCCGTGCAAGCTTTAGAACAAGATTTTGGATGTTTTCTTTCCTGGCAGAGTTTCTCCTTGCAAGATATGGTGGAAAAGCTTTTTGCTGAGTGTAGAGCGGCAAGACACGCAGAAGACGCAGATACGCAGCTCTCTGAAGCTAAGTGCCGGTCCCGGGCTTCTTTCGGCACAAACCGCTCTCAGGAGCTCCCTGCGCTCGCCACAATGCTCTGTGTGCGAAGAAGCCGCTTCTTCGCCTCCGGGAGAATCGGCGAGTGGCAGCTTCCCAAAGGCGAAGATGCAAGCTGCAGCACACAGGCACAGTGTGGGCAGCTTCAGACTTCGAGAAAACAGTACTTTACCACTCTCCTGCCTTTTCCATGGTTATTCTATTGGAAAAGAACGAGTTTTGGACAACTACCTTTCATTCTTGCCAAACTCTTTGCAGACCCCCGTGCAAGCTTTAGAACAAGATTTTGGATGTTTTCTTTCCTGGCAGAGTTTCTCCTTGCAAGATATGGTGGAAAAGCTTTTTGCTGAGTGTAGAGCGGCAAGACACGCAGAAGACGCAGATACGCAGCTCTCCGAAGCTAA